>NW_003315028.1:957616-960712 GCF_000150825.1 Verticillium alfalfae VaMs.102
GGTCGTCTTGGGCTCGCGGATACGCATGATACAGCGGCGAAACGCTTGGAGAAGGACAAATGTCAGCATCCTTGTGATGAGAAAGTCACTGATGGAGCATGTAGTACCTTGGGGTTGTACTCGGCATTCCTCGCGTGCAGGGCAATCGTCTTGAGGTCCAGGCGGCAATCGAGATTGACCGTGGCAACGATGTTCCTTGACGGGAGGTAAGCATCACGTTCAGACAAGATGCTCTTCATCAAGTTGATACTCACTGAAGCGTGGGTGTGAGGCCACTACCGCCCACCAAGGCACCAGGCGTCGCAGCGGGGGTCGCGGGAGTCACCCCATTGCCGTTTGCGACCTGCTGGTTGCTGACCTGACCGTTGGGAGCCAGGGGAGCAAACTCCTGGGCGCCGCCGGGGAAGGACAGAGAGCCAGGCGCAGTGAAGGCCTTGGCCTGCTCAACCGTGGTGGGATGAGTGGTAATGTTGGAAGTCTCCATGATGGCGACTGTTTCCTTGATGCTCAAAGACGTGAATGCTTTGTGGCTGAGAGCTATCTGCATAACTGATTAGCACAATGCATCTTAAAAGGCATGCGCGGTAGATACCGGCGATGGCTGTAATTTGATTGTGCTGGAATCCGTTGTGTGGAGGTAACGGGCGCAGAAGTGCCGGTTGCAGGATGCATTGGGCGACCTGATATAGAGGTCGCGAAATTCACCAAGCAACGGGAAGGAGCTCGAGACGGCAGGAACGCGTTCTCTTCCAGACAACAGGTGTCGTTGACCAGGATGCCAGGCAACGAGGCTACTCGGCGGCGTGAGGAAGAGGAAATAAGGCACCTACCAAAAGTGGGAGATGAACAAGTGAATGTCTCCCCTACAGTGAAGGCTCAAAAATTCCGGATGCCAAGTCGCGAATGCGCTCAGCAAGGCAGATGATGGAGATAAAAAAGGAATCGGCGGTATGTCGATTCGCAAGTGTCGGCGCAAGGCGTTCGGGTTTCCAGATACCACCTTGACGTTTGCGGACCACGTCACTTCTAATGCACGAAAATCTTCTATTCGAGAGAACAGGGCGCAAAGCACGGAATGTGTCTACAGAGCGCGGCGACCTTGGGCGACGAGATGGGGGTGCGGGCTCTGGTTCGAGTGCTTGCCGATTTCGTCGTCGAGGAAGGTATCGCGCGCGCGAATGAAGGAGAGGCCTTGGTAGTCAAAGAAACGTTTTTCAGTTTACTTTGTCGACAAGTTGCTCGACGTCGGGTCGATTCGGGCGGCTTCAGTTAAGAAGCGCGAGAGATCTTCGACGGAGATTTGTTTTGTGATTGTTCGACGTCTAGTCGTGGGGGTGGAGGAGGGGTACGAGTAGACGGACGGTGACGATGGATGAATGTCGTGATGATTATGTGACGCTGGGTCAGTGTCGAGGTCGGATGGATGCTTTTTTTGTGGAGACGGGAGAGGGAAAAATAAAAAGGCCGAACGTAGAGGATACAATACGTAGGGCAGGGGTCGTAGATTCCGGTACGAATTCGGCCTGGAGGCGGGCAGGAGGGGAGGGCGACTACTTATAATTTCGAGGCAGTTGCCCCCCCAGGCAGCAAGTTGTGGTGTGGCGCCCACTAGCGTTCGCGCTACCGTCGATGCACCCAATCAGATGGCGTAGTTGCGTTTTTTTCCTGCACCAGCCCCTAGGATCCGCACCGTGGTAGCCCGTATCCCGCCAGAGGTACCGGTACAAGATCGATAAGCCTCTGCTTAGCTTATGGGCGACGAGCCAATCCCAGCAACGCGTCGGCCGTGGCGCGCATCCATCCATGGCATCATCTCCCCGTCCGGCGGTCACTCTGAAAATCTCTTCCTCCACCCTTTCTTCTTCTCCCCCTTTCCTTGTTCCGGCCCTTGCTGCTTCCTGGGCGGACCACCCAGCGAGAAGCGAGAGAGCGAGCGAGGAGGAGAGGGTTACGAGTATCGATTCTTCACCTGCTTCTTCCTTTCCTTCTCTCTTTCTCTCCTATGCTTCATCTTCGTTCGCATCCTCTTCTTTATGTCGTCTGCATCACCCCTCCTCGTAATCCTTACAATCATCATCGTCCTCTCTGACCAGCTTTCCAAACGATGCCTCCCTCTTCCATCGTTTCCCACTGGTCCACTGCATCGCATCGCGTTGCAGCTGCCTCGCATGTGCCGTGCCCCAGAGACTGGACTGGACCACGACGCGCTGGGGGCGTCTGTCGTGTCAGCACCAGTAACGAACGCCGACCGACTCCAGCTCGCAGTCCCGCCGCGCGAGCGAGTCGACGACCGACCATCGGCGTGATGGCCGCTCCAACAGTCCCCCCCCCCAGCCGCTATCCCCCTGCGCCAGAAGGGGGCCCAACCACCCCCCGGCATCCACTCTGCCCTTCACTTCTGAAACGATGGGTCGGGGCCCCCTTTCTTCCTTGTTGATGCCTCTACTTTCTGTTGATCTCCGACTCTTCTGAGCGATCCCACTCCTCTGCTTCTCATCTCTTTCACACACAACTCTTACCTGCAGACGACAGCCCGCTCCCTCCCCCTGGAAGACTCCTCCGGTCTCCTGGACTACGCCGCTTCCGTCGACGATGGCACGTCGCGTCGTCTCCTCAGTTCAGCTGGCCAGGCGAGTATCGTGACAGCATGGGGCAATCTTTCCAGGTGCATCACCAAGAAAAACCCGACCGTACTGGCATCCATCCATGTCTCGTCAACCGACATTTTGGTTGATCACCAGACAAAGCATCTCACCTGGTTTCGGCCACTCGCGGGTTTACGCTGGGCAGGTGGGCGGCGGCGGCACAAGCCAACGAGCCAACGACCGAGGCTCCTGGTCCAGTGTGAGTCATTCCACTGAACCATGAACCGCAAAAACCCTGTGCGCGAGTCTTGACTTGCTCGCCACACCACTCCAGCCCGCCACCATGATCAGGAGCTTTTGCAAACACCACGAGAGATGGCTCCCCCCCTCTTACTCCTCGCTGGTCGAACGTTGGTCACACAAGCACGCAGCACGCAACACAACTAACCTATGTTTCTCATCACAGCCCGACCGCGTCCAGGCCGTTTGGCAGATGAAAAGAGTCGGGGGG
>NW_003315028.1:961053-974447 GCF_000150825.1 Verticillium alfalfae VaMs.102
CAGATGAAAGAGTCGGGGGCAATCTTACGCAAGTCAGGCTCGGTCAGTCCCTGTCCAGGGTTGCGCGACAAGGGGCTGACGCCAGGTGGCCCGAGCTTGTCTTGTACCGGCATGTCCGCCGCAAGTCGCGGTACTTTCGGACTTTTTGCCCTTTCACCCTCTCCGGCCCCCTTCCCTCTCTCGGCTGCGGTTCTGACCCGAGCTCTACCCCCTGCACGACGCATGCGAAAAGCCTGAGGCCATCCCTGATACGACACTTGATGACCGCTTGAACGACCCTTGCGGCTATAACTCTTTTTGTTTGCTGCTAATCATGCTAGCCTTGCGCGGATGCTCCATCGCGACCAGTCCCAATGCGCAACCCGATCAACCTGCTCTCCTTCGTCGATGGCTTGCACGGGTTGCGATGAAGCCCACGCCATGAGAAGAACTGTCTCTACTGACGACTATTCCGGCCTTGCCTTGCCTTACCCAACAATCATCAGAGTCGCCGGATGGGATGTTGACAATAGACCTTGGAGGCCTCACTCCCTCGGTCGCCCTTACATGCCGCAACCCCCCGAGAAGGGCATTCCAGCCTCGTCCGCGGCATGTGGTTCAAGGGGGATCCACGACCCTGGAAATATGTCTGGGAGCTTTGTCCATAACTCCTCCGAGACACTTCAGGGTCGCCTTTTTGACACCATCATACCCAGGGATGCCACTGTGGCACATGATGTGTGTTGACGAGACGTGTCCTTTTCATGCGTAAATGCGATTGCCCGCTTTCCCACTTTTCCAACGGATGGGACCCGTACCCACTGAACGAACCCACAGTCTTGGGTTGCCTGTATCCTTTTTCGCATCAACACGGGTGTTGCGTAATTGTAGGAGGATCGTCTGAAGTTGCGGCGCGTGGCGTCATTCCTTGAGCGAGGGAGGCCAGCTCCGCTTGCTATTTACAGCACCGTGTGTTTTGTTGTATCGACAATTATCAACCCTTGCTGCATGTTTGTTTTCTCTTGTGCGCTCTCCATCCTGGAGAGCTCTTTCACTCGTCACTCGTCAGAACAACCATGGAGTCCCAGTCTTTTCGTCTTCCATCCGGAGCCCCCACGTCTACAGATCGGCTTCCCCGCATGCACCTCCTGACTAGCGGCCTGCCAGTGTAAGATCATGACGTGGGAGTACATGTATTCTCTCGGAAGGTCTCTGCGAAACCTCGCCGTTCCCTGTTTACCTACTGCGAGCTTGATAAAAGATGGAGAAGGTCCATGCGGCTTGAAGAGCCGCTGACGGCACCGATTATCATGGTCGGCAGCTGAGTTGCTTTGGGCCACGACGGCGCAGTTTGACTGATTGACATGCGTCTCGAACCACTGAGTTCGCAGCACCCTGGTCGCCCTTGCTCAGTCATGCTTATTGATATGTCCTTTAAACCTCTTCAAATGTAAAATCGTCATCCTGCACCTAGCTTTGAGTCGATGCGAAGAGCGCGTTAAAAAAAATCTTCATCCACAACCGGTGAAGTCCAGTCAAGCAGATCGTTAGGAGAATGTGCTTTCTTCATGACATCACGTTCTAGTGTCGCTATTGGCGGATTGACACTTGGCTTAGCCAATGTATAGAATTGCCTTGACGGCGCTACGTTATTACTGACGGTTTTGATTCCTGGAATCAACCCACCACTCACCTCCATTGGTAGGCGGCGTAGCTGCGTCACCCGATATTTAGCCGCCGCCGCTTGGTCTCGAGACAGAACGCCTCACGACTAATTGTGCGTGCAGTACGCTCCATCCTGGAGGAGCCGAGCGGCGGGGAGTCAAAAGCAAATGTCGCGTATTAGACATTGCCAGGCTGTCCAGCATGCGAAAATAGACGGCGAACACTGATGCTTCTTATGGCAGAGATGTAACCGAGTCCGATAAAGTGTCTACCAGTTTGTATGCGCATCACTCGGTGCCATTTTAGCTCATCAATTGAGGATTGACCATGGCGTTGACAAGGCTGTAGAACTCGCGGTCAAGTTCACCAATAACCCTAGAACAATGAACTGAAGAAAAGACTCGCAACCGTACAAGGAAGCAGAAACATCAAGTCGAGGTTGTAGAAAACGAGGCAGCACTTAGAGTGAGCTGACAAGGCTTGTTTGCGATACTTGTGCCTGCTGTGGCTGCTCGTCCGACCTTGCTTGCGTGCATCGACTGCTGTAAATGGACGGATTCAGTTGCCCAAAGGGCGATCCTTTCGATAGCTACTTGACGGTGTTGAGAATCTGAAATGACTGTCTACTTCAAGCGTGATCTGTTGAAGTTGTTTTTTATCATAAGTCATAATCACGAAGCTTATTCAGAAAACTCAATCCTGGAAGTCCCATTCTGTATGAGTACGCAGAACCGGTACAACCAAAAGAAGGAACGTGCCACCCCGACGCCTTCTTAGCTGCTCGAGTCTGTTTGTATCAAACGCTCAGTATTTGGATACTTTGGTGATCCAAGGCGTACCGATCTGGAGAATTTTAATAGTCCTGGCCACCAATTAAGTTTGGACACCGTGGTAGAGCTGTATGCTTGAAGCTCAGAACAGTAAGCCGTGCATAACAGGGCAGCCCCTGATCACAGACTTTGATCGGGTCTCTCAAGACCCCTCCACAGAAGGTTTGGATACACAAAGTTTGTGTCTGCAGCAGAGGCGCGCATCTTTCCAAGACTTCTCTTTGCGCAGCCTCTCTCCCTTAACAAGTCATGGAGAAGAGAAAATGGCGATTGAAGCAAGGCCAGCTCTGTTCAACGATCAGCAATCGCTTATGAATGGCAAAGCGCACTACTCTCCTTGTATTCGTAATTTGTACGGTATTCACAGCTCGT
This sequence comes from Verticillium alfalfae VaMs.102, assembly GCF_000150825.1. Taxonomy (NCBI): domain Eukaryota; kingdom Fungi; phylum Ascomycota; class Sordariomycetes; order Glomerellales; family Plectosphaerellaceae; genus Verticillium; species Verticillium alfalfae. Next base: position 963,900 of record NW_003315028.1, read on the forward strand.
GGAAGGAATAATATTCGAAACGGTCTACGCTTTCCTCAACGAAAACCCGACCTTCTCATGTCTGCATGTTGCATTCGTTTTGGTAACAGCGAACAACCCCGCGGCCGGCAGCCTGTTCTTTCTTGTCGAACGCCTCGTCCTCATTGCTCTTAGAAACGAAACACGATGGACTCGGAGTGACTAGAGGGACAGTCACCGCAGCTTGGCCAAACAGTGACAGCTACAATATCCAGCCTGCACGTTGTTGACAGGGCACGTCGTAGCTTGGAAAACAAAAATACAATTCTCAAGGCTAGATTCAGAGAAAACCCACAGCCGCAGCCGGGCCTCACTTTTGGGCGCTCAGACTGGGAGACTATGCTACCGAGGCCTCCTGCTACACTCCTTCGCCGGCTGAGTCGGGATGAGTCCCACCAGGTACCTAATCAAGAAACGCCCACCACCCGTCTAAGAACCTCCCCACCCCTTTGTGTATATACTCGACGCGATGCCCATTGATCGAAAACAGAGTGAAGAATGACAGTTCTACGTCATGTAGTACTTGGGGCCCTCGCCACCCTGCGGCACCTGCCAGTTGATGTCCTGGTGCGGCGCCTTGATGTCGCACGTCTTGCAGTGAATGCAGCTGTCTCCATGTTAGCATATGCAACAAAAACAAATCTCACGAATGACGAGAAGAACTCACTTTTGCGAGTTGATCTGGAACCGCACGCCGAGCTCCTTGGTGTCGTCCTCGACATACTCGTAGACGCCCGCCGGGCAGAACCTGTTCTCGACACCCTTGAACTTGGGCCACGTCTCGGCGGCGTGCTTCTCCCAGTCCTTGACCTGCAGGTGGACGGGCTGGTCCTCCTCGTGGTTGGTGCCGGTGCGACTGACGCTCGTGAGAATGTCAAAGGAGATCTCGCCGTCGGGCTTGGCGTACTCGATCTTCTTGCTGGCGTCGGCCGCCTTGGTGGACGCGTGGTCGGGGCTGCCGTGCTTCAGGGTCCAGGGCACGCGGCCCTTGAAGAGGTAGGCCTCGAGGCCGCAGTAGGCAAGGCCGCCGTAGAGGCCGAGGGGGGTGTGGAAGGAGGGGCGGAAGTTGCGGACCTCCTTGAGCTCGGCCCAGATGGGGGAGGCGCGCAGCTTGTCTTCGTAGTCGTACAGGAAGACGGCGCTCGCGTCCTCCTCGGCGGGGGGCGCGTCGGCGAGGGCGGTCCAGGCGGCCTCGGCGGCGAGCATGCCCGACTTCATGGCGTTGTGGGTGCCCTTGATCTTGGGCAGGTTGACGAAGCCGGCCGAGTCGCCGATGAGGGCGCCGCCGGGGAAGGCACACTTGGGAATGCTCTGGAAGCCACCCTCGTTGAGGACGCGCGCGCCGTAGGAGATGCACTTGCCGCCCTCGAGGACGGAACGATAGAGGGGATGCTGCTTGTACTTTTGAAACTCGTTGTACGGGGACAGCCAGGGGTTCTGGTAGTCGAGGGCGACGACGAGGCCGACGCTGACGAGATTGTCGCCGAAGTGATACATCCAGCCGCCGCCGTACGTGTCTTTGTCGAGGGGATAGCCGAGGCTGTGTGTAATCTCGCCCTTCTTGAACTTGTCAGGGGAGACCTCCCAGACCTCCTTGAGGCCGAGGGCGTAGGTCTGATGCTGGCTGTCGCGGCGCAGGTCAAACTTTTTGATGACGGCCTTGGACAGGGAGCCGTGGCAGCCCTCACCGAAGAGGGTGACGCGAGCGTGGAACTCCATGCCGCGCTCGAACGAGTCCTTGGGCTTGCCGTCGCGGGCGATGCCGAGATCGTTGGTCGCGACACCCTTGACGCTGCCGTCAGGGTGGTAGAGGACCTCGCTGGCGGCAAAGCCGGGGTAGACCTCGACACCGAGCTCCTCGGCTCGTTCGCCGAGCCATTTCGTGAACTGGTTCAACGACACAATGTAGTTGCCGTGGTTGTTCATCTGGGGGGGCGTGGGTAGGGGAATGCTGAGCGTCTTGGTGAGGTAGCGCATGCGGTCCTTGCCAGCGGGGGTCGCGTGCTCAAAGCGGTCGGGATTGTCTTCGGAGAGCCAGTCGGGCAGCAGCTCGTCGATGGACGTCGGCTGGATGACGGCGCCCGAGAGGATGTGCGCACCGATCTCGCCGGCCTTCTCGAGGAGGAGGACGCGGAAGTCCTCGTTGCCTGCCTCATTGGCGAGCTGCTTCAGGCGAATGGCGGCACTGAGACCGGCAGGACCGCCGCCAATGATGCAGACGTCGACCTGGTCAGACTCTCGTTCGATGGAGGCGGGGTCGAAGGACTCGTCGTCATCGGAGAGGCGGGGTCTTGAGGTGGTGAAGGCGCGTATGGAGGGGAGGGCGGCGGCGGCGGCGAGGGTTCGAGGGGTGACTGCGGGGGAAGCTGTCGTTCTTGTCGTTGAGGAGAGGCATGGCCTAGTGCTGATCGTGGGGAGGGGCCTCCATCGCGCAATGGAGCGTGTGGTGCGTTGGAGGTTGCGCGTTGAAGACATGGTGGCGAGCGAGGCAGTGAGGAGTGTTTTGGGAGGGGGAGGTAGCCAGACGCTCAGAATTGCGAGAAGAATAAAACAATTGAAAGAAAAAAAGAGAAGAGGATCAACGCTATCCTCTACCAAGAATCCCAGACCAACGCGGGACCGTGGTTTACGAGAGGAGGAGCGAGGGGAGGGGTGTCGAAGTGGTGGTGGTGAGGTCGAAGATGTGACTCTCTGGCTTGCGGCGGCATATGAAAATGTTGGCGGGCGACCTGGGCCACAGCTTCCAATACGTAATGTGGGTTCTGGAGTGGGATCCCCGGCTTAAGCACGGGCGTTGTCGCGGCGTTCGCAGTGCTACAATACTGACGAGTGCCAAAGATTGGCGGACAAGCCCTCGGTTGCAATAACCGAGAGAAAGCGTACAGCCGATACATGAGGGGACTTGTCGAGAGCATGCTACAGAGGGGCTCAGGGAAGTGCCACAGCGGACCAGCCAGTCCCTCGAGGTACTTCTGTCTCCGTCACCTGCCACTGGAACCAGAAGATACCGAGGGAGGCTCCACTACGGAGCACCGTCTCCTCGAGGCATTGGCCAATGGGAGTGCCTCGATTACTGTGCTGCAATACGGGCTGCCCAGGAATGATAACCCTAACCCGAGCCCAACCCTGGCCAGGGTTGCTCTTATATCATGAGCTTCTTCTAATCACTAGTGATTCTCCGAGCGTCAGAGCCAGGCAGTGGTCTTTCTTGTGTGCAGAGGGTAAGGCTAAGACGTCCTGGGTTTCATTTCAAGACTATTCTGCTCAGCCTTGACCTGAAAGATGTGCACAATGAAAAGCTAGCTGCCCCTACAGATCCCTCATCTGCTTCATCAGTTGCCAACCCAAGAACCCCAGCAATAGTCTTTCAGGGTCCATATACAACGATCGTCCTGCCATTTCACATTCTATTAAAAGTATAACGCCTGCCCCCGCGTACCCATCAACCCATGTGCTCTCCCACCGAATGTGATGGCTCAGCATTCTGGGCCTGACCCTCTCCCCCCTTGAACTCCTCAAAGCCCCAGCTCGGCGGTAGGTCTTCCTCGTTTGTTCCCCATGCACTTTCCTCTTTGCCGACCTTGACCTCGAGCAAGCCGCCCTCGGCGAAGAAGTCGTGCGTGATCCAGCTCTTCGTCCACTTGCGCCCATTGAGCTTGACGCTCTGCACATATAGCATGCCCTCGGCCATGGGATCCTCGCCCCGCGCCGCCACCTTTCGAATGACAGCCTCTCGGCCCGGCTTCCTCGCCCGCAGCCTGACCTCACGGAAGAAGGGCGCCGTGAGAAGGTACACGTCCATGCCGGCGACGGGGAAGAAGCCCATCATGACAAACGCCGCGAACGCGCCCATGGCGCCGTCGTCGTTGCCCGGGATCCCCGCCATCGTGCCGTTGAGGTGCGCCGGCACGTACGCCCGCGCCCACTTGGCGCTGAGCCCCGGCCCGCGCCGCGTGGGGGAACTGGAACACCGTCAGAACGCCTGCTCGTTGCCGAGGTACGCGAGCCTGTTGGCGTGTAAGTACTCGAGCCGGCGCCGGAGGGAGCGCCGCGCGCCGCCCATGAGGCCCGCCAGCGTCGCCATGTCGTGCGGCGCGTAGAACGTGTAGAGCCACGGCGAGCCCTCGTACGTCGACTCCTTCGTGTCATAGTAGCAGAGGTGAGGCTCCGACGTGGGCGAGCACACGCGCGGGCTCTGGTAGAGGAACGTCCCGTTGGCGAGGCGCGGCTGGAGGAAGCCGACGAATTTGGATGCGGCCGTGGGGTCCTGGCTCGGGGACGTGCCGCTCAGGTCGGGCGGCGGCGCCGGCGGCAGGTCTATCTGTGCCGGGTTCCAGAGGTTCTGCCAGTAGGTGCTGCGCTGCGCGTACTTGGCAAAGTCGCCCGTGTGGCCCCGCCAGCGGGCCATGGTGGCGATGCAAAAGTCGTTGAACGCATACTCGACTGTTCGCGAGACGGTACGCGAGTGAGGGCCGGTTGAGTTGGCGTCGCGGTGGTCCGAGGCGATATAGTGCAGCTGCTGCCACGACTCGATGTTGCCTCTGCCTCCAACGTTGAACGAGGGTGGCGAGACTGCGGCCGTCAGTTTCAGGATACGTGGGGAACAAGATCACCAAAAAGAAAATAGAAGCAAGGGTGCAAAGAGAGACAGATGCAGAGAGAAAAAAAGAGGAAAGACTCACTCTCGGCATCAGAGACGATAGCTTCATACGCCGTCTCCCAGTCGATTCCATCCGTGATGCCCTTCAACAAGGCATCCACGACAACGACGTCAGCATTGCTGCCCGCCCTGGCTTGATCCCCCTGCAAAAGGACATGCGGCAGTCCGGCAGCTTGCCCTCGTGGCGGTAGATGTCAAGCAGCGCCCTCACCATCTCGGCCTGGGCAACGGGATCGAGAATGGTCAGCAGCGGGTGCTGCGCGCGGGAACGAGTCCCAGATGCAGTAGAACGAGTCAAAGTAGGGCTCGGACGACTGCCACAGCGGGTTCTCGCCCGTGTAGTTTTGCGGCGACAGCATCGACCGGTAGAGGCCCGACCAGAAGACGGTCTGCAGCTCGGTGCTGACGCCCACGGCGTCGACCGAGACGGAGGACAGCTTGTCGGCCCACACCGCACGCGCCTCGGCTTCGACCGTGTCGAGATCGACCTCGGGGATCTCCTCCTCGGCGTTGTGGCACGCCTGCGCCGACGAGATGAAGGACACGCCGACGCGCGCGAAGATGCCGTCCGGCCCCGTCTCGTCAAAGTGCAGCCAGGCGCCGGCCGATCCCCACGGCAGCGCGTCCCACTCGTGCAGGCCCGGCGTGGCTTCGGACCCGGCGAAGACACCGGCAGCGCGCACGTGGGAGCCGGCGAAATCGGCGCAGAAAAAGGCCTTGTAGGTGCCCGTGCCAAAGGAGGGGGCGAAGGTGCCGTGGCCCGTCATGCGGCCCGACGAGCGATCGACCTTGATGCCGCCGTCACTGCGGCTGCTCGCAATGTCCTCGACGTCGAGGAGAATCAGGGGCTTGGCACCCTCGGGAAAGGTGAAGCGGAAGAGCGTCGCCTGCGCTGACGCCGTCATCTCGGCGCGCACGCCGGTCGTCAGGTTCAAGGCGAAGAAGCCGACACGTGCCTCGACCGAACTCGGCGCGCGCAGCGTCTTCCGTTCCAGCGTCGTGAACGTGCATCTCTTGGGGTCGTCGTTTGGGCACCAAGGGTGTGCGAACAGGGGGAAGTTTCCCAGCGAGGGGGCCTACGACATTTAGCTGGCAGAAACGCGTGCGATAGAGGCGTTTACATACACCTCCGGTTCCTGTACGTGTCAGAGATTGTCAGACGACTTGGGTCTTCAGGGCGAGGGCATACCTGAATCGTGAAGATGAGAGAAACCCGTGATGGCTGAGTCGTCAGACACCCAGCCCGCGGCGTTCTCCCCTCGATTGTCAGTGTCGGGGCCGGCCTTGGCCATACCGTACGGCAACGTCGCGCCGGGGAACACATGGCCTACACATGGTCATCCGGTTGAGTCATCTTGTTCGCCTGGAAGAGGACGATCTGAGAGAACCCACCTCCGTTGAGGGTCCCGATCAGTGGATCAATGAATCCAAGGATATCAGCACGCACACGAGTGAACCCCCCAAAGCCGATACGCGGGTCATAGCGACCCCATGTCAGTAGACCCAGGACAGCGACGATCAGTACAAATGCCAGCAGGCGGACGGGGCGGCCGAGGTTCGTGGGCGCAATGAGCAGCGCCATGGCATGTCATGGCATGGGGGCGTTCAAAAGTCGTGATGGGCGCTGAGGCTGCTTTCCTTGCTACCGACAACAGGTGAGAGAGCGGCTGAACAGCTCAACATAAAAACAGAGAGAGCGAATGCCGAGGCGGGCAGCATCCAGCGCCGCCAGCACCCACCATCAGCTGTCAGACGTGTAGCGACCCCTGTCCAGGGGGAGGGGGGAGCTTAATTGCTTGAGCTTGGCGCGCCGAGTCGGATGGCTCGGCGTTGGTTCCCCTTTAGGATAAGGTGGCAGGGTCTAGACGCGTGACTCTGGGGAATTGGCAAAATGCACGGGGAAGGGGAAGAATCACATAGTCCAGCCATGAACCACAAATTGTGCAGTGCAGAATGTGACTGACTTCGTAGGTCGTGGGGTGGTAGGGCTGGAACTGTGATAAAGGGATTCAGGCTAAATGTCACGACATGTGCACGCCCATCGTGGCACGTTGACATGTGCAAGCATTTTCATTAGGCAGTGTTAGATTTGAACATTACAGGGCTGGAACGCGAAGATTCTCATCACTCCAAGTATATACCCGAAAGGCCAACCACCAGCCAACATGCCTCCTCGGTCAAGCCGAACACTGCCCAGCCCCCCCAGAACTTTCCGACCCGGACGGCGTTAACAGGAACTGGCCGCCTCCCCTGCCAGCGGTACACTCAGCAGTAGCCTTTTCGTCGCCTAAGTTGAACTCGACAACAATGGTGCACCAGTTGGTATCACGGCCCTTGAGGGATGCCCAGCTCTGGCAGCCTTGGTACCGGAAGCAGGCGACGCAGCACCCGGCGCTGTCTTCGAAGTTTCCGAGTTCCACGAAGCGGCCGGGATGAGTGATAGAGATGCCAACGATTGGCTGTTGCCGTTCGCAGATGGTGGCTGTTGCCGTGGTCTCCTCGGTCGTCGTCGTCGTCGTGAGTTCGGTGATGATCCTTGTCGTTGAGGGCGTTGTCGTTGTGAAGCGCGTCGTCGTCACGGTCGTGGGCATCGTCCTTGTGCGGGTCGTGGGCGACAGCGTAAAGGTTGAGACCTTGGTGATGGTGGCCGATGGACGCTTCGTCGTCGTCTTGGTGGCTGTCTTTGTGGCTGTCTTTGTGGCTGTCTTGGTGGCTGTGACGACCTTTCTTGACCGTCTGGGTCGGGCCGCGCCGAGGGGGGTACACGGCGGCACAGGCGTTGCAGATCTGCTGGCGCGAGTACCTCCTAAGATAAGAGGGAACGCTGGCGTCGCGCTCGTCGAGGCCGCGCGGGACGGGTGTGTCACCCTTGAAGCCGATGGGGATGACGGAGGTTGTCGTCGTTGTTGTGACCTCTGTGACGGTCGAAGTATCGGTGACCGTGGTGAGGATGGTGGACGTGGGACCCTGACGGTTGATAGCCTGGTCAGGACCGTGGTCGAAGCCCTAGTCACGGTGGCAACGGGTCGAGGGGCGGTGACAGTCGAGAGAACGGTTGTCTTGCATCCATAAGGGCACACGGTGGCCGTGGTCGTCGTGCACACAGTTGTTGTGGACTTGATTGTCTTTACGTGCGGCTTTGACGAGGCACACTGACTAGGGCAGTAGGACCGACAAAACTTCTCCGGCTTGTTCTTACGAATGATGGAGACGACAGGGTCTTCGTCTGAACGGCTATCAGTAAATTTCCTGGTCCTCACTCGTTGTGGTTTGCTGGAGGAGAGATCTTACACCTGCCACGTTTGCTGACGCCGTCGACCTTTTTTATGGACCAGACCATGGGTCTCAGGATCGACGTACACTAACTCATAGCTTTGATCGCTGGGGCAGCCAGGAAACTGAAAGGCTGGCGTGGTGTCCGACTTTGACTCCTTGGGATGGGCAACGGCGAGCTGCACGAAGCACAAGTTGGCGGCGAGGACCGCCTTCAGGAGGTTGACTATGATGATTTGAATGCCGGAGATTCGGGGAAATCTCGTTATATCGAGCCTTCTGGATGAGAATCAAGGAAATGAAGAACGAGGCAGTCTGTAGGGGATGACAAGAAGAGCAACCCAGCTCAGCGCGAACACATGTGAACAAGCGATGACAGGTGCTCAGGATATAAGAGTGCTTCAACGCATCTTAACACCGTTAGATTTCCTTTCCACCAGACGAAGACCAGCGGCACCGCTATCGACGCCCGAGCCACGCAGCATTGGTCTGGTCCGGCTTGTCGTCCTGAATCGGGCTTGAATCTTGGTCTGGGGCGAACAACGTCAAGTCATGCCAGCTGTTTAAGGAATACCTCACAGCATGCCGTTGGATCGATCCTGGGGCTAGTCCGAAGGAATAACAAGCTTCCAGGGGACACAGTTGACTGGCCACGCCAACCAGATCAACATGGCGTTGTGGACTGTTCAGCTGCCAAGACCGACCAACGCGGCAGCTCAAAGGGTCTGCGACCTTATTTTTATGTTCTACCAAGTTGATGAATGCCGACAAGCATCTTGACTGTAGAGCACTCTCCCCGCCTGACGACCCTCGAAGCCCTTGTTATTGCTGCACTGCTCCGCTCCGCTCCGTCGCCATGTACTGCGCTGGATTTCGGGGTGATTCAAACGCTGACTCGGCGAGAAAGATTCAATTTTAACGTCAAGTCCTGGATCAACACCGACGTATGGCCTTGCCTGGCCTTGTCCAACTTTCATCGTACAAAGTGGCCCGCTGGCTAAACCGGATGAAAACTTCAGCCAGGTCGACTTAGCGGCAGCGCTAATGAAGGCCCGGTGCTGTACTCATAATGCGTCAGCGTCGGCCAGAAATCATCGTGTACGGTCAAATTAGGAGTGCTGCGCCGCTGGAGATTGGTCGCTTTGCTGACGACATGTCCGATTCTGTGTGTTCTGCGCGTACCAGTACATACCCATCGTGACGGACACCAGAGGAAAGGCCAGTGCCGCGAAGAGCGCCAGGTCCTCGGTGCGGGTCCTGATGTAGCCCATCTGTAGCACGTCCTGTTCGAGATTCACGCCTTGGGCCAGCAGGAGGAACCAAGGCGAGGAGATCACAGGGATAGGCTTGAGGCCTTTTCAACCGATATCAAGATTTATCAGATGTGGTGGGGGAAACGTACGGCAGTGAAGGATGCCGGCACATAGATGAAAGCCAGTATAGTCAGCGTCTTGAGCACGTAAAACTCACCGTCCCGACGCTCAGCCAACTGGAGTGTTGCAGCAGTCTGCGCAAGTGAACCTTCATCTCGAGCCTGACGGCCTCACTGTTTTGGAGATGATTGTCAGGACCCCTGGGAAACCAACAGGTGGCTGCGGGGCACCCGTTCTCTGGCAACGGAGTGACGAAGAAAGGGGGCTTGAGTGTATGAGGGACCACTTATAGAGAGTGCCGTCGGCTTGTAATTGAAGAAGGCATCGATAGTTCTGGTGATCTATGTAAAGTCCACTCCAGCTTGAAGCGACCTCGATACATCCGGTGGGAAAAGCCCCGTGTCAGCCAACTCCAACGTTGTGATCTTGGGGAGGAATAGAAGAAGAGGGCTAGAATGAACTTCAACGAAACGCATGAGATGGTAGTTGGCTGATCCCATGCCTGGAACAAATGCCTCCGGCTAGTAGACATCTGATAAAACACAACAGGAGAAGCGTCTCGCGATTTGAGCTTCATATCCGGTCCGAAGTATTGGAATTGAAGACATCACCACAAAACAGCATGTGCGCCTTTCGTTTGACCAAGTTTCCGGGTCGGGCAGGCTCAACTCTGGCACGCCAAGCGAAAACTACGTCTAGGATCGACTGTTCATTGCTGAACAAGGTAGCTTAGGCGCAATCTCATCCAGTTAATTTCTGACTTTGTCGTCTCGGCCGCAGCCCGTGGAGTCGGCCGACGGGCAGGCTGGTAAAACCGCGATGAATGTCAGCATTGGAATGACGGTCATTGATTGTATGAATTGGAGATGCGAGTCATGCCTGTGCTTTCTCCAACGAGCAGAGTCTAAGAACAATGAGAACTGATCCAAAGCAGAATGAAAGCCACGGTCCGGCGCTTATGGCAGTGTGACGCTATGCGGTGATGAAAATGTCCTCCTGATCAGCCCCGCCGCTGCCTCTGTGGCCTTCCTTGGGCGCAAGTGCTGGACCGCGATCGCATGGTCAGCTTCTTATGCAGGTGCTTTGCTGCATAGTAGATGTATTGACATAGTCATGCAGTCTGTTGTGGCTGCACCGCCTTGTTCTTCTACTACTATAAGCTACGACAAAGACCCCGGATTACCACCTAAGGTGGCTTGCCTGGCATCTATAAGCTTGAGGCGC
>NW_003315028.1:975827-980528 GCF_000150825.1 Verticillium alfalfae VaMs.102
CGCCCTCTTCTCTTCTGCCTGCGGCGTCAGATGCTTGTAAAATTCGCTTATGAAGGGTCCTGGATCACGGGGTGTGCCACGCCGGTATATCTCGCCCCGGCCGACTTCTTCGCGTAAGCTGTCTGTAAATTCTCTGATCCTCTCGTCCACGATGGCATTCCCCATGGGGTCTTTGTCTTCATATTCGGACTCGTGGCTTTGGTCGCAGCACGAAGCGAGCTCGACTTGTTGCGGATGGGCCTTGTGGCAGGCATGCTGCTTGTGAAGCTTTCTGAGCGCTTTCGTCGCCGCGCTGGAGACCAGCTCTGCACTTTGGCGCGTGAATCTCTGGTGCGATAGTAGTAGTTGCCGTAACAGTCGTCGTCGTCGTAAAAGTCCGTAGCTTGCGTCGAGTTGAAGATGGCAACTGAGTCGTCACTCGCCGCGTACGACTGCTCGCTTCCGCCAGAGGAACTGTCATTGGAAGAATCGTCACCAGAGGAACCGTTATCAGAGGAACCGTCATCAGAGGAACCGTCATCAGAGGAATCGTCATCAGAGGAATCGTCATCAGAGGAATCGTCAGCACCGCTCTCGTCGTCATCCTCGACTTCGACGCGGCTCCTCTCCGCACCGGCGGTGAGCTGGTTCTCCTTCCAGAGGTCGAATCTCTCGAGCGCAGCACCCCAGTGAGAACTGCAATGCGACCTTCGTAGAAAGTCCCTCATTTTCGAGGGAAAAGTCCCCGTTAAGGGGAAACTCTTTTCAAGGATAAACTCGTTGCGAAAGCTTCGGAGACTCGAAGCCGTCACGCGAGACAATTTTTTCATGCACCTTAAAGGCTTTGGAGCTCCAGCTGATCTGCTCTTGGCCACTCCGGAACAGAATTCGAAGTCTTCTCGCCTAATCAGTCGTGGGTCAACTTCCCAGTCCTCGTTCATGCCTGGGGCGAAAGCATGATTGCCGTAGATGGCGATTAGGCAGGAGACCACAAACGGGATCCCCCGAGGAGCCATCTGTGAAGTAAGGAAAGAGTATGAGTTTTTCAATTACTCGTTAGTTGGATTCACGAAGGATACCGACAATGATAAAGGTGACTGACCGACTTTTTGATAACCCCAAAATAAGGGGGCTCGTCAGATTTTGTGTAGACACTTTTTTATACTCAGCCACACGCACGCATACATAAGTACAAGAGGGCAAAGGTCCCGTTTCAAGATTTTGAACACCAAGCAGAAGCACGGAACGGACCTACGTGGCACCACTCTGCAACGCGAAAAGAGGCCGAGGGCTGGGTCAGAAGGCCTTGGGCATGGTGTTCCCATGTCGTTTCCACCACACACACACATCTGCATGTAGCCATCTTTATGCTGTTGGTTGCTAGCTCAAAACTCGACCGCACTCGTTTGGGATAAGCGAAGTTTCTACTTCTACATTCGCAACACCAAGCAGACTCCAAGTCAGGTGCGGCCCTGGCCAGACCCAACCCGAAACCTAGTCAGCCCATGTTCCTGGCAGCCTCTTGTCATTGATCACACAATCGGCCTTTTCGCGCGCGAATCCCAAACAGGACGGCCCGCAACAGGCCCTTCGGTCGCCGGTAAGGCTCACAGGAAGATTGGGTAGGCAAGGCAGATCGGGACTGGGTTCGCGGAGAGGATGGTGTATGGTTTGGAGGCAGCCGACTTTGCTGCTATGGGTCATGCGGGCACCTCGGTGTTGATTCACAGAGGACTGGTATGGAGGTTTTTTCGATCATCCTGTGAAGAGCCTGACTCCAACTTACGTCTCGCTTTCTAAGCCTGGCTCGAATACGAGGAGTGCGAATTTTCCAGTCCAAGTCAATTTTGCCTGAGGAAAGTGATGATAGAGAAAAGGTCCTGGCGCCTTGCGCCTTTCCTGAGATTGCCGTGCCTTGGATGGAATACAGTGGCCCGCCGAGAGAAACATCAGTTTATCGACTGTAGCCCCGCATGGCATATACCTCAGAAAGGAAACCGCCAACAATTCTCGACTCGTTGCGACAACCTCCATCCACCTATACTACCTCCCCTTGGACTTCAATGCCTCAGCCGCTCGGTTCTGCTCCCTCCACTCGTCTTTCATGTCGGTGAAAATCCCCCACACATTCTGCTTGCAGATGCCCACAAACTGCACGAACGCCAGCCCGTCTTCCTTATTGCGTTTCGAATACTGATCCTTGTCCTTCTCAGAAAGTAAACTCAGAAAAACGCCCATTATGGCGTCCTTGACATCGTCAGATGGACTGCCGGCACTGTCCCTGTCCCTCCGCGGAGACCACGACCAGGGCCTGCCACCATCCACTTCCGGGGTGCTGTGCCGGGATCCAGACTTTCTGATCGCCTTTGTGACTGTTTTGGCCTTGTGCACTTGAGCAGCAAGCCGCTTGGGCCATCTTTTCTTCGGCGTCGGGCTTTCAGGGACATGGTTGTCACCAGCCTCAAGCGAAGGCATCACGTCCCCCTCGGTACCGCCATAAATGTCCGTCTTCTGTGCCCCAAGACTCATATCAGCGCACTGGCTCGTCATGTACTCCATGCTGTTCTTCCTCGCGCTCATCGGACTGCCGCTCTCCGATACCTCGGTGGCTCTTCTGTGGCCGCCGCTGACATTCTCCACCACGCTCGCTACCGCAACGTGGTTCATCGCATCGTGAACAGCCTGCGACAGCCTCCAGACATTCCCATCAACCCTCTCGTAAGCCGGCAGCTGGACCAATCGCTCCATGCTTTCGACCGTCTCGATGACCGTCTCCCTCGGCGTGCGAAACCACTCCATGTGCCGCTTTCCGCACTCCGGACAAGCCGTGACGACGAGATTCTCGTGCCGCAGCGCCAGGCGCGCCAGCTTCTCCGCCTTTCGCGCCGCGAAGAACGGCCCGCCGTGCGTCTCGTGGATGATCTGCGTGTTGGCCTTGTAGCAGCCATTCGACTGCGCGAGCCTCTTCTCCGCCGAGGACCCAGTGTAACCAATCTTGAAGAGGGCGGGGTCCTCTGTGTGCGCGAGAACGTAGACTATTCCTTCCGTTTCTTGCGTCTTGGTGAGGCACTTGTACATCTCTGCGAGGAACGGCGGCGGGTCCCGGACCGCGCTCTTGTGGCGTAACTCGACGGTGAGGAGCGCGAAGACCCTCTCGTCGAGGACGGCGTTGGCGGCTTCGGCGGCCTCGACGGCGGAGACTTCTTCCGTGGGGGTCACTTCCAGGCTGGCCAGGGGGTCGGTGACGGCTTCCATGACAATGGCCGAGTCGCCTTCCGAGCTGGGAGGTGAGGGGAGGTGGTGCGGTTTGGACGTATCGGAAACCCATAGGCTGTTGTCGCCGGGCGCGTAGCTGGCGGTCGAGTGATGGATGTCTGTCCCAGGATGGGCCGCGACTGGTCTCCTACTGATGGCCTGGAGACCATCAGTTGAACCAAAGACGGAGTCATCTGCTGGCTGAGGTTCAGGCGGTTTCACAGCCTGGTGGTCCAGCACACTCTCTCGGCTGTCCATGACGCTGTCATCGTTGCCGTGGATGCTCTCACAGGTTGGAGAGCGGCAGGTAGGAGGCAAACCATCCGGGTCCTGACTGCTCTGTTCGTGCTCGGTCGTCTCCACCGTGAGGGTCGAAGCCGAGATGGCCTTCACAGAAGCATCCGGTATGCCTGGCGAGCAAGTGAGATCCGTTTCAGCCTCGTCAGCCTCAACAACCTGCACGCTCGCAGTGATCTTGGCGGAGAGCCAGGAGTACTTCCACCTTTCAAGGCTCACGCTTGGCTTCACGACGTGCATCCCGCAATGCGTACTGTTCAGAAAACCCGTCAGCTGCTCAAAGAAAGCCTCCGTCATGGGACACGCCTCCTCTTGCTGAAGCAGGCATAGAGGCTGACGGCAGTCTCACGCCTCACGGCGCCAATGGGTTTGCTGCATCGGTCGCCGTTCACTTTGAAGCCGGAACACCTACTGAACTCACATCCCTCCACCGGAGGGATCACGCTGGAGCCATGCAGAATGGCAGCCAGCGCCGAGAGAGCAGTATGAGCTGTGTTGGTACCAGTCTCCATCGTGTGGGCGTAGTTGACAGGCGAGAAAGGGGCGGCCGAACGAAACGAGTGTCACAAAATGAGTCGAGCGTCACGAGGTGCGTGCCATTGGTTTGCAAGAGTCTCAGGGTGAGCCCTTCCGAGGAAGGCAAAGGCCCATATTACAGGAAATCGCAGACCCCCAGAGCCAACATGAGGCAACGATGAGAGGCCCAGAAGCGGCTCCGATCTGCAACCCGAGGGGCTGGGGGCTCGGATCTCGAGCGAGGCAACTGGGAAATCCAGGGGTTCTCTCGATTCTCTGTCTTGCTTGAGGTATACCTCCGGAACCGAACCCCACAAATCACCTGCAGGTAAACCGCCCGTTATGCGGTTGGTTGCTAGCTCGAACTTCAAACATACAGTTTGGGACAGGTCAAGCTCCGTACTTTGATAAGTCCTCACCAATTAGACCCCAACCTCCAGACCTGGCCGCGGACTTGAATCCACCCAGCCGAATCAGCTGGCCCCGTCCTGCCCGTTCGCGACAGCGTGACTCTGTATCGTTCGCACGGGGCGACCTGCAGCGCGGATTGCCTCACGCCAAGCCATCGACCTGCCATCGACCCAACGGCGGGTAGAAAGCGGGTAAGAAAACCCACCCTCCCCGGAACTGGTCCGCGGACCCAAGGACGTGATA
>NW_003315028.1:981205-984222 GCF_000150825.1 Verticillium alfalfae VaMs.102
GAGGCAACCGCCCTACATGAATACCTAGACCATGTTGCGCCATGGAGACCGGTGATGTGTTACTCTCGTGAAGGTCGTGGCGGGTGATATCGGAACATGTCTTCTTGTCGGTCGAGCAACCGCCGTCGGCTGGCTCATCTGCCAGCCGCGCACTGCTGCCCTCGACATCACAAGCTTACTCAACGACATCAAGCTGGCCGCACGAGCCCGGGAAAGACGAGTCTGCGGCGTCGCTCAAGACCGTTGCCGTCACACATTCCTCAGTCGCCTTTTCCAGCGGGACTGTGGCTTGCGGTGGGTGCCGTGGCGTGGCCACGCTGAACGGCATGACTGCTCACCCGTACTGACGAACGTCTCCGTCAGCCAAAGGTCACGATCGCAAGCTCTCAGACATGGCACCGAAATCTTCAACATAGTTGGAGCAAGACAATGGTCATGTATTGCTATCGAAACAACGCTTGACGGGCTGGCTTCGCACCAACCCCTCTTTTGCTTGCTCGCCTTGAGCCAGGGAATGTAACTGATGATGGGCATACCATCACGACAAGTAGAGAACAGAGATGAAAGCAGCAGCAAACAAACAACGAACCGCGACCGCAACAGCACTCGTGCTCAGACAAGCAATTGCCGCAATTCTACCAAGGACCACTTCACGCGGCCTCGCCACCCAGCTGCTGAACCGCGACAGGCTTCACCTCCTCGGCCTGCTGAATCTGCGCCTCCAGGATCGGCTCGCCAGCCGTGTTGCTGGCCAGCGTCTTGACCTGCTCCGTCGGCTCCTCGACAGGCGCAGGATCGGTCTCCTGAGGTTTTGTCGCCTCGGGAGAGACCTGCTGCTCCGTACTCGTCGTGGCAGTTTCGGGCTCTAGCTTCTCGCTCGGCACAAAGCTGTCGACCCCCTTCTCGGCAGCTTCGAATGCTGTCGAGGCAGGCTCGACGGGTTTGGACACTGGTTTGGACACTGGTTCGGGCACAGACTCCTCCTCAGCGGCTTCGGGTGCGGCCTCGATCTCGGGCTCCTCCTTCTTTGGCTGAGGTTTGCTGTTCTCGATCTCAAGGATACCATCATCACCGATGCTCCAACACGTCCTCAGGGGCGAGAAGCTCAACGTGGGCCCACTGGACCTGTGATCCGCGGCCTGCGACTGGCTCTTCGCCGCAGGGGCCCGGCGCTGAGGACCGCGGGCGCGGCCTTTCCTAGCGTCGGCGAGCGGTGCCTTCTCCTTCTCCTCAACCATGTCTGCCGCCGGGGGTTCCTCCTTCTTGGCGGGGGCTTGTGGGCCTTGCTGCAGCCGTTTGTTGAGGTCCGACATGAAGCCGGCCTGCAGGGCCTGAATCTTGCTGCCGACGGGGCGAGCAGGCACCGCCGGCTTTTGCCTCGGCGCAGCATCCTGCTCCTTGGAATCAACGCCCGAGGGCAAAGTTTTGGTGGGGCGTGCCGGCACCTGAGGCTTCGGCTTGTCGGAGATGACTGGCCTGAGACGCTCGTCGCTCGGTGTCGAGCTTGGCTTGGGTCTCTCGGGAATCGTGGGCTTGTCAGTGGAGAGCTTCTTTTGCGGGCGAGCAGGCACTGCAGGCCTCGAGGTGGCAGAGGGCTCATCATTGGCGTTGTTCGACTCGTTCGGCTCGGCAGACTCGGGGTCGGGGCTGTCGACGGTGGTCTCATGCATCAGACTCTCTGGCGTGTCTTCCCAGACATCGCGGCTGGGGAAGCGATTGGCATGGGGCCGCGCCTCATGGGACTTCATTCGCTGGACTGGGTGAGGCCTGGGCACGTGCGTCTGGCGGAGACCATAGCTCTCGGGCGACTGACGTGACTCCTTTTCGGCCAGTTCCTCTTGTTGCCTGGCAAAGGCCTGTGCCGGTGTCTCGGTACGGATGACTTCGTGGTGCGACGGAATGAACTCTTCCTCCTCGAATTCAGGCGTCGAGACCATGGCCGTCGCATTGACGCTGTCGGGGGCATCTTCCCAGATATCCTTGCTAGGGAACTTGTGGCGCGGCTGGTTCGCCTTGGCAGCAGCCTTCCTCTTCTGCTCCTCCTCTTCGGGAAACAGAGGCTCGTATTCCGTGACGTCCTCCAGCGGGGTCGACGTCAGCTCGACTTGGGACTGCGAGCCGTGGTGATACAGACTGGAGGGGCGGCTGTTGGGACGGCTGGCGTTCTCATCATCTAGGAAGCTACCGCGACGGTCGGCAGGGACGGCGGCGTCCTTGTTGTAGTGGTGAGGGTTCTTGGCGACTTCGTCGGCAGCAAGGATGGGGGTGTTGTACTCCTCCTCCTGAGCAAGGTTTTCGCGGCTGTTGAGGAAGCTCCTGCTGCGGTTGTGGTCGGCATCGACATGAATGACGTCGCCATCATCATCGACAGCGACAGAAGCGGAGGCCGGGGCGGGGGAGTCCTTGCGCGGGGTAGAAGCGCGACGCAGCTCCGGGGACCTGGGGGCGGCAGAACCCGGGCGGGAGTGCATGCGATGCGCGTACTCTTCGGACGCCTGGTATCCAACCTCTTCGCTGGGCGTTCCGGTGTAGTTTGTAGAGGTGCCTGATTGTACTGGTTAGACGTGGGACGCTGAACTAGGCGCTTCTTGACTCGACGTACCTACGCCCGCCTCGCGGGTGTCACGAACAATCTTGTTGAGATCGGTGCTGCTCATGGCGAAGTCATTCTGGCGATCGTGGAGGGAGATTTGCGATTCCCTCTTCTTCGATTCGGGGTGCTTCTCGTACCAAGCACGCTCAAACTTGTCGTTGCTGGGCGTGCCGTGGCCGTGAAGGCCGTAGCTGCCGGGAGGCGCATCGGGGTAGCCGCGCGAACTCAGCTTGCGTCCGTGGTGGCGAGGGGTGTGCGACCTGGCGGACTCTTGGGCGTGGGAACTGGGAGCCGGCGAAGGGGCCTGGACATCACCAAGATGGGGGTTCAAGGGCACCTGCTGGCCAATCTCGGGAATGCCGTGCTCCTCGTCGTCAAAGACTTCACATGCTGCCCGCCTCGGAGGCCTGTCCGATACTGGACC
>NW_003315028.1:984528-992281 GCF_000150825.1 Verticillium alfalfae VaMs.102
AGCGGCTCGTCCTGGGGCTCTTGGAGAAGGGGCTCTCGTCCGAGGGGCGAGGGCGCGAATCGGTGGGGATTCGGGGAGATGGAGCGGTCGAAACGCTTGATAGGGCGTGGCGGGACCATTGGTTGGGATTCGGCCTGGGCAGGACGATCTGAACTCCTGGAAGGGCGAGGAGGAATCGTGGGAGGTTGCGACATTGTGGCGGCTGTGGACATGGTATGCCGTGTGTGTGTAGGTTGTGTGGTGTTGTTGTAGTGTAGAAAGCAAAGTTCGCAGGGTCGAAAGACGTAGCAATTGGGATCGTGGTTGAGATAGGCAAGATCGACTCGGAAATGTTCTGTAACGCGCGCAGACTCTGTAATTAGCATATGGATTGGCAGCGGTGTGTCAGAAGCAAAACGCAGCTTCCAATGGCGAGGTCAAGCTTTGGCACTCGTCGTCTGTAGTAACGGCCGTGCTTGTGCTCGTTCTTCGGTCGCCGCAGCCCCAAGACCAGTTCTGGAACGGAGCGAGAAGCGAATGGAGATAGCGAGAGTCAGGGGGGGGGGCGGGAAGGTCAGGGGCCAGCAGATAAAAGAGATAGGAGGGATGCGATATGATAATGCCGTGTTTTTCCTTGATACATGGCAGCTCAAGATAACGCAAGCCCGCTGCTTGAGCTTAGGGGGTGGCAGAGAGGTAGGGAGGTGTCGAGGGTGAAGCGCCCCCAGCCAGATACGACGACTCATCGCGATAAGGGGACTGTCAGAAGCTGCTTGAGGGCCAGGAGACATTGTCTCTCGTTCGCCTTGCGCCCAGGGCAATGTCTGCTGCCGTTTGTTTGCCTTTGAGTTCTTTGAGTCCTTTGGGTCCTTCCATCACATGGTGGTGGAGAGGCAGATGGGGCATGGCAAGAGGCAGATTTCGAGACAGATCAGAGGCAGGCAGTGCTTGTCATGGCCGACTTACAGGTGTGAGTGATGGTTGGGGCGTCTGGGTGTGTGGTCTGTGACTCTTCCGGCTCGGGTTTCTTGGTAGAGTCTTGTTGGGTGTCTGAAAGAAGAGGAAAGACAGATTCTCAGCGTCAATGGAGGCAAGTACGAAAAAGTAGTAGCAAGAGTGGCGGCAGCAAAACAGGCGGTGGCGGGCGCGACGAGGGAAGTCACCATGACTTCAACCTCTTTCTTATACACTGACGAAACCAGCAACGGCCAGAAGCGGTACTCTTTGCCAGTTCGTCACCGGGCGGGCCAGTCACGACGCCCGTTTCCCTGGCGAGTTTCCCTGGCGAAACAGGGATGCCAATGCCCGAGCCCCGTCGCAGACCACTGTGTCGTTGGCCCCGCACTGCGCACGGTGCGAATGATCTGCTGGCCTGCCGCAACGCCTGCGAGCCTTCGAAGCCAGCGAGGTCATCCCCTACAGATGCCCCTCCATTTGTCCAGGCCCTGGGTTCTAGAGCATCGGTGGGTCCTCCTGAGAGCACGTAATGACTCCACCGCACCGCGCGCCGGCAAGCTTTTGCTGGAGGCTCCGGGTCTGTCTGTTGTTCTGTTCTGTTCTGGTCGGCGTCGGGTCAGCTTCTTTGTGTCTTGTCGATCGCCTGTTTCGCTCGATAGGCTGTAGCTGCTGGTTCACGCCGGGAACTGAGACCTCGATGCCTCGACGACGGTCCGTCTGTTTTGGCGTTTGAACTTGGAGGACTCGAATTGACCCAGGTCGCGACTCCGTTGCATCATCGAGCACACGCAGACAATACCACAAGGTAGGTAGCTAAGAATCTACTGTAGGGTACCGACACAGCCTCACGGTGCGAGCTGTCAGGTACGTACCTCCTTTCCACGGTGCGGCGTCTCCTAGCGCCCCGCCATGGAGACCACGAGGGGCCCTGCCCATGTCTCGACCGCCCGCATTCCCACAGCCCCGTCTGTCCACCCGCATCTCGACATGCATTCAGGAACGCACGAGAGACGCAGAGATTGCTCACCGCAAGACCGGCAGCTGATCGGGACGCTGTTTGGTGTCCCCGAGCTGCCCCTTCTCGTTTCTGACGAGCCAAGCGAGCACGTCGACTCCTGCTGCTGTCGTCCCGGCCGGTGCCCCTATTGACTGCAGCGAGAGCTGGGGCGGGGGACAAGAAGCTTCCGCCTTGCGCTGTTGCTGGTGGTGCTGACGCGAAAGGGCAGGACCTAAAAGTAGACAGAAGCAGGTGCTTGGTGGGGCGCAAGGCAAGGCACAGCGCAGCTTTCCCCAGAGGGTCGGGCTGGCCCAGCAGCAGGTCAGCACGCACAAACAGGGCGGCCAGCTTCTCCTGTACAAGCAATACCTACCTTATGTATGTATGTACCTTGCCTTAGGTATGTACCTCCCATACTATGTAATCACAGCTGGCCTGACCGGGCGACGTGCCGGTCCCCTCCCCCCCCCCTCAGTCTGGCTTTTGTGCCCCCCGTCTAACCCAAAGAAAAAACCTGAATCTCCAAAATCCCGGCGTCCGTATCGCTTCACAAACTGGCAACTTGCCGGTGTCCGGCCGGTTGGATCGTCCAACCTGGCCAATTTGAAGATGGCTGGCCTACGACTCCGAGCAACTCGCTGACACGAGCCGGCGCCGTGACCAGCGCCTCCGTCTCCTCCTCTACCGTCATTTCGCAGAAACTCGCTCTCGCCTCCTGCCCCTCCTTTCCAACACAGACGGCACCTGGCTGAGGTGACGGTTCGAGCCGTTTTCAGGACCACCGTCTCCGCTGACGTTGCGCGATGCGCGAGCGAGCCCATGCCCCCCTCAAGAAAAACTCAACTCAACCCCTTCGTGGGCTCTTGGGGTGCACAGTGTGCTCCTCTTGGCGGTGGGGAAAGCCCTCCAAAAGTGCCCCTCCAAGCCTTATGACGCCATGTATACCCTTCTTCCAGCCCTCGCCTGACCCCCCCGCCGTCTATTGTTCTCTGGTTCTTCCATTGCTTCTGCTGTTGTCGGGGTGGGACGCAGGCCTTTATTTTCGTGAGTTCAAGCTTCTGCACTCTGGGGCTCGGCCAGCCATGTAAGTACATCAAAGCACCAAGTCACAGGCCACGCAAGTCTCAGGCCAAGTCGGGCTGAGCATGACTACCGCTGCTTTTCCTCCGTTTGACCTTCGACCGGTCCCCTCGCCAAACTCGCTGACGTCCCTGCCAAACGGGCCTCCCCCCCCCCCTCTCCCTCCCCTCCGGTGCGATCGATCCAGATCGAAGACGGGCCCCTGACGACGTCAATCGACGGCCCCTCCGTTTGGACTGGGAACCCACAGTGTCCCCGGCCAACGCCATCCTACATCATCCACAGTGCCAGTAAGGGAGGGAACCTACCACACGTAGTGCTCGCACCAACAGTCTCCAGCGTGTGCCCCTCCATTGTACGGTGCCAGGTCCTGCCTGGCCCTCATCCGCTCCCCGCGCCCCCGGTTAGGCTTGGGACTTGCCCGTCTTGGGCCACGCTCAGGGGCGTGACTGGCGGGTTCTTCACGATCACGAGGCGGCATGGAATTTCCTTTTGCAGGGTGCCAGCTGGGCCCAGAGAAAGTAAGTCAACGTGACTTGACAGATTTCGCGGACTATTTGCTGCGAAAGAGGGCTTCTCAATTTCGCCAATGCCCCTCCCTCCCTTGCTTGGCCCGTGGTCAGTGCCGTGGTGTGGGCTGTTTTCTCTGGCCCGCCCCCCCTCCCCTTCCTCTTTCTCAAAAAAATCCGGGGAAAGCTTGCTGAGCTCGACCGCGGCGGGGTGAGCAGAGGGAGGGTCCTCGACGAGCTTCGTGCCGCCGCATGACCACAGTCAGACTGGTCAGTGTAGGCAGGCGAGGAGCGGCGCTGTTCCTGTAGCAAGTCGGCCGGCTGCTTCTAGTGTAGTCGACGGCCCCTGGACAGGTCTGAGGACCTTGAGGGGCAGACTATTTTTGCGTGTCTGCCTGACTGACTGCCTGCTTGCCTGTCCCTTTGCAAATGGGGATGCCGAATCGGCGTGTCTGCTAGACGCTCGGCGCGATTCTGGCCGAGCGCAAGTCGTTCAGTGGCATACAGGCAGGCAGGCAGGCAGGCAGGCGATCCCCCGGTCTGACGGCTCCAGGGCGCGGCAACAGATCAGCGAGTGCTTGCTTGTCTCTGCGCTTCATCGGAATTGTGCGATCATGTTGCTATTGAGATCAATGATGACTGTGAAGAGTGGATCGTGTTGCTGGTGCTTAGAGACAGAAAACCAGAGGCCAACTGCAAGATCAGTGTTCAGACAGAGAAGGGACATCTGACCCGCTGCCGCACACGATGATGTAAGTGAAGTCGGGCACATACACACAGCAGAACCGTTGGTGTCCCCACGAGGCGGCAGCATCGTACAAATGACTTGTTGGGGCCGACGGTCCCCAGTGTTGGTAGAAGAAGGCCATCGGGCTATGGGCGTTGTGCGTGCACGTTGGGCCAAGCGCAGCATGTCGCCGCCTAGAGGCCGCGCAGTGGTACGTACGCGTACTCTTGTTCGTCACGGCTGCGGCTGCGGCGATGCTTTGCAGCTGCCTGATGCGAGCAAAGTAGTATATGTGTCTTCCGTGGGGACCAGTTCTTCGGCTCATCTGATGCTCCTGTCCTGGCATTGTTCTCGTGCAACGAAGCAATCACTATCGAATCAATCAATCGAAGGGAAAACACAGTGCTAGAGCCAACAGGCAATCCGTGCCAAGGGGTCAAGCAGAACGTGTTCGGAGCGTGTTTCACAGGTGCTTTGCTCGAACGGCGATCGCTGCAGACGGGTCACTTGCAGGAGGCAGCACTCACAGAAGGCACTTGCAGAAGAACTTGCAGAAGGCGCAGACGGAAGACACTCGCAGAAGGCACTCGCAGAAGGCACTCGCAGAAGGCACTCGCAGAAGGCAGGCACAAGCAGCACTGACACAAGGCGCACAAGCACTGACAGAAGGCACACAAGCACTGACAGAAGGCGCGCGAGCAGCACTTGCCGTCAGCTGCCACTTGCAGCCGCCAAGTCATTCCGACGCGGCAGGACACCTCGCCTCACTGACGCCGCAGGACACCTCGCCTGGGAAGGCGCCCGCCGTTGTCGAGGCAGGTGTGTGTGAGGAGCCGCTGCCCGGCCAAAGGAGAGTGGAGCCACGCAAGACTCCAAGACACGACGACCAGCCTCCACCCGCCAACCAGGACCCCCGAGAGGCAACGTAACGACGGATCCTCTCGTCGACAACACAGCCATTGCCGACCATACCACTTTTCTCTCTCCCAGACGTCGTCGCCTCTTTCCATCCCCCATCGCATCTGCTACCACCATTCATCCCGACAAACGATTCACGAGCACCATCTTACGACCGTGATCCGATTGGCACTAGCTTCCGATACTTGATCGGCATTAGCTTCCGATACTCGATCGACAACACGACAGCTCCGGCACGACAGCTCTGACACGACATAACCATCACTACCACCTCGTCTCCATCATGACTCTCAAGGAGGAGTTCCAGACCCGCAACTTCAGTATGCATCTCCTCGACGCAATTGACTTGACGCCCAGTTCCTTTCGCTAACCCTGTGCAGGCATCTACGGACAATGGTAAGCTCGCGCCGAACCTTGCGTCATGCTCCCTCGTCCCCTGCGACGAAGCCATCGCAGCTCTGCCGACACGCCCGATGCCATGGCGCTCAGCCTTGCTGGGCCCTCGCCGATACAGACTGGTACATGAGCTGACATTCGACAGGGCCGGCATCTTGGCCATGATCCTGTGCTTGGCGCTGGGCATCGCCAACATCTTCACATTTAACGTTGTCATCATCATCTTCTGCGCCCTCGCCCTGTGAGCCTCTCCCTCCCCGCCGCCGTCTCCATCTCCATCGTGACAACCGCTCATCCCTGCGCGCAGCGTCTCCGCCTTTGTCATCCTCTTCATCGAGGTGCCCCTGCTCCTCAGCATCTGCCCGACCTCGTCCAAGTTCGACGAAGCCATCCGCAAGGTCTCGACCAACTACATGCGCGCCGCCGCCTACGCCGTCATGGCCGTCATCCAGTTCCTCAGCACCATCGCCTCGAGGACCTCTCTGATCGCCGCCGGGGTCTTCCTGCTGATTGCCGGCATCTTCTACCTGCTCGCCGCCGTCAAGGGCCAGGACTTTGTCGGCTCCAAGACGCTCGGCGGCCACGGCGTCGCGCAGATGATTGTCTAAGCTGCGTGTCCGGCACGGCGCGCTGTGCCGTTGTGCTGCCAAGGCACGGACGACAGAGGGAGACGGGAGGGTCGCAGCAAGGAAAGCAGGCTGCAGCAGGGAAAGCAAGCTGCAGCAAGGAAAGCAGGCTGCAGCAGGGAAAAGCTGCAGCAGGAAAGACTGTTGGATGGCCCATCACCGCTGCGGCGTGCTGCGTATGCTGCGTATGCTGCGTATGCTGCGTATGCTGCGTATGCTGATGGGCACCGGATGAGGTGATGATGAGTCTACGCACACCGTACATTTGTATTTTTCCCCCACAATCCGCGACGGCCCCCATGATATCCATGTCGGGCGAAGCGATCAGGCGTCTCGGATGAGTTTAGGCTACAGTTGACCGATGCGCGGCGGAGCCTTCTTTTTGATCCGGAGATACCGGCAATGATGATTTGCGTTCTGGCGAGGCTGTGCTGAAGGTCCTTGAGGTTCGTGATGTTTGAGTTGGTCATGCTGTTTGCTGTAATGGACGTCTGATTGATGGAAAGAAAGCTGGCTGGCGACATATCCGTGGTGGATGGAGATGAAGTTGAGGTCACGCCAGTTATCAACGCTGGATCCTTTCCATGCCAATAGCAAGGGTCAACTGCTTGCTTGCGTGGTACCAAGAGGATGTCTCGCGTTCGTCGACAGGTCCGATTCCGTGGGTTGTAGGAGGTAAACGGCCGTACGCAGTCGATGACAGCGGCCTGGACGCCATAGAAACGTGAAGGCAGTGCAGACTTTGCATTGTCATGTCACGGCGCAATAGCTGGAGAGTCGAGCGTAGAATTCGTCTGGTGTTCGGTGGAGGCATCAACAAATACTTCCTCACTTCTTGCAGATGTATCTCGGGCATCTTGCTTGGTGCTGAATATCACGTCAACTCGGCGAATCAAGCCATGAATGGAAGACTAGTTCCAGAAAGAGTGCCTTGACAGGAACTCTCATGATTTCAAGACCATCTCCAGACGCCAACGCCGTTCTGCTCCAATACAACCACCAGTCTGCGCCTCGTCCACGTCACGGCCTGCCTTTCTTGTCTATCCAGTCTATCCGGTCTATGCCTCGACAAACGAGTGACCCTCAAAATGCTCCCTCGCCCAGAACCGCGCATCCCACCGATGCCACGCCCCCTCGCCGCCAACGCGCCCCTTGTCCCACGACGTCTTCGACACGAGCCTCGGCGCGCCAGCCAGAGGCCGCAGCCCGAGATCCCTCTCCGACCACGCCAGCCCGTCCCAGTCCATGACCGTGTCGATCCTCGTATCGCCAATCTCCAGGAAACTGTACTCGGCGACCTCGGCGCGCCAGCCGCGGACGGCAGCGGCGCGCACCTCCTGCGGCCGGACGCCCACGTGCTGCTCGCCGAGCCTCATCTCCGCCACGGCACCCGGCAGCCCGACGTAGAAGCTGCCGCTGGCGTCGCCGGCCTTGGCCAGCGCGTGCACCCGCGCCGGCCTCGTGCGGGCCGCGGGCCGCGGCTGCAGGATGACGACGCTCGATGGCCGGTACAGCGCGTGGCGCACACAGGCGTGGAAGCCGCAGCGCCGGCCCGAGAGCGCAT
>NW_003315028.1:993375-996051 GCF_000150825.1 Verticillium alfalfae VaMs.102
CGCCCGACGAGGTCTCGCCGACGCCCCAGACGACGAGCTCCTGCGTGCCGGCGTGCCACGATCCGCGCGTCGACCAAGGCGAGAACGGGTGCGCCGTGGGCCCCGGCGTAGCCGTCGAGGGAAGTTGCCGCTCGCGGCCCCGCGCGTCCGTGTACACGACGGGCACGTAGGCGTGGCGGTCCGCAGGCGCGCCGACGCCGTCAGAACGCGCGCGAGCGTGGCCCAGGAGGGCTGTGCGGGCGCGTCGTCACGGTGGTGCTGCGGCAGCGTCGGAAAGGCGTGCCGGAGAAACGTCTTCCAGCCGGCGTCGGCGACGAGGGCGTGCAGCGCCTTGGAGGTCTGCGCGAGGCGGGCGACGGGGGCGGCCGTGGCGAGGTGGCCTATGATGTCGAGGAGGATGTCTGTGGGTAGGGCGGCGAGGGACGTGTGCGTCTTGGCCGTGTGCTGCCGTGGCGGCGGGGCCCGTCGGGGTGATGATGGTCTTCGTTTGTGGTTGCTGTGTGTGGTCATTGTGCGGTGGTCATGGTGGTGGTGGTTGGTGGCCCTGGAGGACGTGCTGCCTGCTTTAGTATCCCTCATGTTCTCCCGTGTCTGTCTCGTGACGCAAGACGACCTTACGTCTCACGTCTGACTCACAGAGGCCGCAGAGTGGGTGGCGATGCAGACGGGGTGAGGCCAAAGATGAGAAGCCAAGGCGAGAGACCCAAAGGCGAGAGGCCAAAGGCGATGATGACCTGCAGTCGCAAGACTCTGACGGAATCCACTTTTTCTACGACGTCGACATGCTGTGGCATCTCGCGAGCAGCATAGGCCGCCCTCGTTGACTTGGTGTTTGTTCATGCAATCATGCCAGCCCAAAAAAAAAAAAGACAGCAAGAATCCTATTCGACAGCTACCCTACCAGAGGACCCCCCAACGCCAAATGATGCACAGCCTTGCACACGAGTCCTGACATGCTCGTCTGCCAATCCATTCCTTGCCAGCCTGGCGACCGTCCCAACGTCCCAACGTCCCCACGTCGCACGTCCAAACGCCGTACCCAAAACGCGACCTCCTCATGGCCACATCACGGCAGGGCTCGGTCGTCGATCCCCCGTGCGCCGCCGTACAGCATGGCCATGAGCTTGCCCTTCTGCCGCGCCCGCACGCCCTCGAGGTAGCCGCCGACCGTCTCGAGCCCGCGCACCTGCTCGTCGAGCGTCAGCGTGCTCGAGTTGACGCTGCGCACGAGCGGGCTGACGAGCTTCCGCCGCAGGCTCTCGAGGTTCGCCTTGAGCGTCAGCAGCCGCCCGTTGTGCTCGACGAGCACGCCCTTGTTGCGCACCGTCTTCTCGCGCACGTTCTGCAGCAGCAGCTTGTTGCGCGCAAACTTGGCCACGGCCCCGGCGTTGGCCCCGAGGATCCGCGTCCACAGCGACGACAGCACCTCGGCCTGCATGTCCTCCTGCGCGCTGGCCTCGCGCACCACCGTCCGCGCGAGGTTGAGGAACTGCCGGTCGATGGCCTCGAAGAGCCCGAACAGCGCGAGCGAGTGCTGCAGCTCCGCCTCGATCGCCTCCTCGAGCACCGACAGGAACTCGTGGAACGTCCGCTCGAGCGCCTGCTGCGTGCGCTGCGGGTTCGACAGCCCGAAGAGCGCCGTCACGAGCGCCCCCGCGCGCGTCGGGCGCCCGGCCGCCGTCTCGAGCACACCCGCCCGCGACAGCAGGTTGTGCACGTTGTCAAACGCCGCCGTCAGCGGCGGCGACGCCAGCTGCTGCACCTGCGCCAGCTCCCGCCGCGCCCAGTCCATGACGAGGAGGATGCCGTCAATGTCGCCGTCGACGTTGGCGAAGAACTTGGTCAGCTCCACGGCGAGCGTCTTGAGGCTGTCGCTGAGCTCGTCGAGCTCCTTGACGATGATCGGCGCCGACGTCATGTTGCTCGACCGCACGCTCTCGCCGAGATCCCACACCGCCACGCCCGTCGCCTGCAGGTCGCCGACCTGCGACGCGCCGTTCTCCGAAAAGTAGATGAGCGGCTCGAACGACCGCGCGATCCCCGCCACCTTGACGAGGTCCGGCACGGGCCTGGGCGTCGCCGGCTGGAAGAGGTTGCGGAGCGCTGTCGCGGAGACAACGGCGACGAGGACGGAGAGAAGGAGCGACGACCACGACTTGGTCGCGGCGGCCCACCGCGCGCGCAGAAAATGGACGGCCCGCTCAATCGGTTCCGTGCGCTGCTGCACCTCCGCCCGCAACGCGAAGCGGATGTAATTGTCGGGGCCCTCGGCGCTGCGCACCTCACCCAGACGCGACGACCCTTTCCAGGCCATGTCGTCGAGTTTCAGCGTTGTCGTCTCCTCACGCTTGGGCGCCGGGCTCGGCGACCTGCGCTTGTCGGGGCTCATGCTTCCCGTCGGCAGCCTCGTCCTCACGGCGCGGTCGAGGACGTCGTCGCCCGGCAGGTCGCCGTCGTCGTACGCGGGGCTCGACGCACGCGAGTCCCGCGGCGGGCACGTGCCGAGAATGTCGTTAGTCTTGCGCCAGAAGCCGCTGTCGCGGTTCCCGTTTCCCAGACGGCGCCAGGCCGGAGGACTGTAGCCACCGGGTGAGTCGACGGGGTCGAGCAGGTCGCTCTCCGTGTCGTCGGAACGGAAGCCAGAGTGGTGGGACGGGTAGCCGAAGTGCGGGTGCG
>NW_003315028.1:996378-999244 GCF_000150825.1 Verticillium alfalfae VaMs.102
AGCAGCGACACGTTATTATTGACCGTGACGAGCGAGTAGACCATGGCACGGGCGGGCACGACGGAGATGGGCAGCCCGCGCCTGACAGCAGGTGATGGAGGCGTGCTTGGGCGTCGTGTGTAAGTGACGGATGAGAAGGGGATCCGTACGTCCCACCGGTGCTGGTCGAAGAATAAATGTTTGGCGATTCGAGTATACAGTCCGTCTCAGACAAGGTTCCGTTGATTGAATCGAAAAGAAGGTTGAGAAAGCGTAAAAAAAAAAAGGCAGACAATCGCAGAGCCCAGAGTGTGAGTGTCGAATAACCAGAGAGACCTGCAAGGTACGACACCCCTACTTTTCAATGGCCACAGGTCGTCTGGGCCACGGACTCCAAGGCCAGCTCGAAATCGAGAGGTTGGGAGACGTCGCTCGGTTCCACCGCCGCCTTGAGGTGCCCGGTCAGTGGGCCCCCCCTCTCCTCTCTCTCTCACCACCCTCCCTGTCCTGGTCTTTGGAGTAGAGGGAGGTTTGAGATGTCTGGCCCAATCACCTCCGAGGAGCAGGCCAGAAGTGCAAGCCCGCTGTCCACCTTTTCCTTTTCCGGCTCGAGATGTTGTGTCTGACTCTGGCGGAAACACGACAGGGGTCTTCCTGCGGGAAGGGGGGGGAAAGCAGAGATGCCGTCGGTCGGGGGCGTCCGACCAAAACAAATATGGCTATGGAGGCAATGGTCGGAATGCTTGGGGCGAAGCAACGATGGATTGATGGATGGATTCGACAGGTTGATCAATGGATAGGCGATGGCCAGGGAGGGGTCAGTCCCGATCTGGTGACGAGGGGGAAATCCCGACGCCAAAAGGTCGCCAGATGGTCACGGATGGGTGGAGCCACTGACACGTCTAGAACGGTGGGCCCGTTTAATGGTCCGTGCATCAACTGCCGTTTGCCCACCATGGTGGGGCCCATCTGCCAATCATGGTCCACAGCCACGGGTTGGTGTGTTTACCTACTCCGTATCTTATCACCCCGCGCCTGCACATCCAAGCATCGCGACCACTGCACGATACACCACGCGCGACGTGCTGCAACCACTTAAACAAAAACAGACTGCTACTGCCCAGTACCCGATTGGGTACGGCGTGGTCATGGCATGGTCATGGCATGAATCATCGTGGATTTTTCGCTTGTTCCCTTCCTCCCCCCCTTCACCCGTCAAAACCATCGTCCCAAAACGCCGCAAGCGCTGTCGCTGCAGGATATTTCCTTGCTCTTCTTGTCTTCAACTCTCTCTGCTGACCCGCCCGGCAGCCTACCTGCCCCCCCACCCTCTGGCCATCACAGCATCCCCTCACCCGAGCATCGACTTTCGGCGTCTCGCGTGCGCTCGAGTCATAGCTTCTGCGTGCGTTTGCCCTGCCGCATGCGCCTCCTGCTCTGCTTTCTTGTTGCGCAGAGACGATGACCGCCTTGACCTCGGCCTCTCTTCGTCTGCCTCTGCGAATGCCCCTACCCGTGCCCCTGTTCCCGCCTCGTCCTCGGCCTCGGCCTCCACGCCTGCCTCTGGTGCTGCCACGAGACCCCGCCGACTCGGAAACCCGTATCCATTCTAATCGATCTTGGCGTTCGCGAGACTGCGGCTCGCTGGGTTGCTGAGGTTGTTGACCTGGCCCATCGGCCCCTTTTTGTACTTGCTGTGTTTCCTCAGCCGCTTGCGTGCCACCATGACCGGCACCGAGCTCTTCGTGACGAGATAGTTGGAGAACGAGCCCAGAATGACGCTGCCGCATGTTAGTTGAAGAAAGAAGAAGGGCGGGAAAGAAAAAAAAAGAAGAACAGCGTGCCGCCATGGTCAAAACGTACCCCTTCAGTGCGCTGCGGCCCCGACTGCCCAGAATGACCAGCGTCGGGCTGACGAGGTCAATCACCTCCGTGATGAGATGCTTGGGGTTCTTGCAGTGCAGGACCTCGACCACCACACGCACCTGCAGCTTGGTCTTGCGCAGCAGCTTCGTCACCCGCTCCGTGATCTCCTCCACTGCCCGCTGCCGCTCCTCCTCCGCCCTGCCCCTGTCCCGGCTGGCCGGCGCCGGCGACGAGCTCCTAGACCCGAAACCCAAGGCCGTCGCTCGTGAAATGTGCGGGAAGATGGGCGCCGGGTTCGCGCTGCCCTGTCCGTCCTTGCCAGCCGTCACTGCATTGATCGCCGCCGCCTGCTCCTTGTGCGCCTTGACTTCGTCGGGGATCAGCACATTCTCGTCCGCGTAGATGCCCGTCTCCTCGTCGACGCAATAGATCGCGAGGAGCGTGTCGCCGTCACGGAGGACTGTGCCGATGGTCCACTCCAGCGCGTGGCTCGACTCGTCGCTGAGATCTGTCGCCACGAGATACTTTCGCAACGTGCGGCCCTCTTCGTCCGCCGCGCGCTCGAGCTCATCGAATTCACCTCGATACACGATGCGAATGGTGCGATGGGAGTCGGGCGTCGAGATGACGGGTGTCATGGAGAAGGCCAGTTTTTGCGCTCGCTTGATGTCCGTCAGGTCTGCCTCCTCGTCAGAGTCGACAGCGCTTGGCGGGCCCGACGTCGGGCTCTGATCGAATGCTGTTGAGGGATGGACACCGGGCTTGGAAGGCTTGGCCCTCTCGCCACTGGGGCCCGTGACTGTGATCTCGGGCTCGTCGAAGAGTGACCTGTACCGGGCTGTCGGTTTGGCTGATTGGTAGACACTTCGATACCTGGATGGACGTCAGCACACTGCGTTGACCTACCCTGTCTGCCTGCGTGACTCACGTTCTTCCTCGGCGGCCGCCAGCAGACTGCGCGTCTGTCGCTGCGGCCTCGCTGCGGCGGCTGGCGTCGATTTGTCTTTGGCATCGCGAGACT
>NW_003315028.1:999650-1006090 GCF_000150825.1 Verticillium alfalfae VaMs.102
GAGACGGAGCCGTGGCGCCCCGTCCTGTCGGTCGGCAGGATGATGCTTGAGAGATCGCTGCCGCGCGGGGCCTCGGCCATGGCGTTGGTGTTGCCGACGTTGCCCGAGGACGAGGCGCCAAACTTGGCGGCCTGGGTGTTCCTCTTGGGCAGGGCCTGGCCAATGTTGTTCGTGTTGATGTCGGAGAACTGGTAGCCGGCGGTGGGGTCGAGACGGCCGCCGATGGAGGCACGAGGCCCAAAGCTGGGCTTGGAGCTCGTGTCGGACATGGAGCGCGGGTGATGGGCGGGGGCGCGGTTGGACTGGAAAGAGGACCTCGACTCGACGGGCGAGTTGGGGCCGCTGGAGAAGTGGCCGGCGGCGGGGACGTCAACTGTCGAGCCATGCTCCTGCGCACGGGGGTGCATGGGGGGCTGTCGAACGTCGACGCATGTGCGCACGGGGGCGACGCGGGGCGGGCTCTTGCTCGAAGTGCTGGCGGCATCGTCGACGACGTCGAGCATGCTCCTGACGGGCGAGCGAGGCGTCGTGTAGGGCGAGGTCGAGCGAATGGCCTCGGGGGACGAGCGCCCCTCGAGCAGGGCGAGGACCTCCTTACGTTCCTCGTCCAGCATGGCCTCCATGCTCATGGGCTGATTGCGCGCCATTGCGGCGGCGGTGACGGTGAACGGAAAAGGATTCGTCCTAGGTCAATGGCGATGGGTACGTGAGGCGGGTGCAGGTGGTGTGTAATGGGCTCGTTGCAAGAGTTCGTGAGGGGGACGTGTGTGTGGTGGTGAAGATAAGACTACTGGATGGTGAGAGGAAGGTAGGTAGGTAGGTAGGTATGGAAAGGGTGTAATGATGGGTTGATTGACCGAGCCAGACGTGAGATGCAGTCGAAGGTGGAGGTCGAGGTGGAGGAAGTGGCAGGGTTGGGTAGGGGCAGGGCCGACAAGCGAGATGCTGGTTGGCTGAGGGCGGCAGGTTCGATGAATTAAAGGTAAGGTAGCCTGGCCTGTCTGGGTGCCAGGGAGGCAGGCAGGGCAGGGTAGGTTCCGTCCTCAGCCAGGATGCAGCCAGTGAGGGTGCAGAGCATGAGCGAGGCAAGCAGGAGCTGATGGGCGGGGAGGCAAGCAGAAGCAGCAGCGACAGCGTCAGCGTGAGGGGTAGAACAGCCGCTCTTGCACGTTCTTGGGTTAGCCCTGTTGCTCAGGTACTGCCTACCTGCCCGTGCCCACTCTTGCCCGCCCCTCTCTCTCTTGTCTGTCTCTGTCTCTCTCTTTCCCTCTCTCTGGGCTCGGGACCTCCATGACGATCCGCGGGGGCACCGCCCGCTGCGTCAAGCGCTGTAGAGAAGGACGCTACAGCGGTTCCGTCGATGAAGAGTCACACGCACCCTTGGTTCGCCTCTTCCCCTCCGACAACGACAGGGCTGTGCAAAACCAGGCGCCAGTCGCCCGAGAGAAAAGTACAAGTCACAATGGATCCTGACGAACACGACGTGGTCTGGGTGTTTCTCTCTTCTCTCTTGGCGCAGGCGGTTTCCACGTGGATGGGCTGATCTGAATGCAGCAGCTTCACAGAGGCGAGGACCCCGAAAGGTACCTCTGTCTCGCCGGCGGTTTGCAGTGCACAGGTACCTAGTTCCAGGTGTGACAAGGTGTGCCTCGCTGCCCACCTGCTGCCTCCCCTCCTGCGACCTCTGACGAGCCGCCGCTCTGGAATGGAGGGAGGCTCACGCGGGCGGCCTCACGCTAGCATGCGTCTCGACTCTCGATCTGCTCCGTGTCAGACAAGGATCGGACATGTCGAGCCATACACTAGCACACCCTACAGTAGTGTAGGGGCGCGGGCGCAGTCGCAAAGTGGAAGCTCTGGTCGAGTCGTCGGAAGACATCCGAGAGCGCCATGTACACAGACGCTGACACGTGACAGTGCCACTCCATATTGTCTGCCTCGATCACAGCTCATTCCCATTCACGTCATCAATGCAAACGAGCAACGTCAGAAAACTATTGACATGAATATGCATGTACACCATGTTCCATCAGCTCATACCATGGTGTCATCGTGCATAATGATCGACTGACCACACCCTTCCTGTCTAGAGAGCTGTCTAGAGAGCAGCAACCGCCACGATGGCAGCAACACCGGCAGCAATCGCCGATCCAACCGTTCTGCCGGCTCCGCTAACCTCGACAACAGAAGGCACAGGCTAGCAATCACAGATCAGCAAACTCGTCCGCAAACTCCAGACCTGCACGATGCAAACTCACCACCGAGCCGTCCGTGGCATCGGCGCTCTCGACGATGGCGGGCGCCGTGGCAACGTGAGAAGGCGAGCCGGTGCCGGGCGTCTGCGCGGGGGGCGCGGGCTGCACAGGAGCGTCGGCAGACTTGGTCGGCACGACGACGTGGCCGGGGACTTCGGTCGTCTTGGTGACGAGCGTCGTGGGCTTGCTCTGGCCGGTGGGCACGCCGTTGGCGTCGGTCTCGCAGGGCGCTGTGCTGGTGTGGGCGGCCGTTCCGTTCGCGTGGGAGTGCGTCTCCACGGGGTAGGGGGCGCCGCTGCTGACAGGGTGCTCGACGGCAGAAGAGGTCGGCTCGCCGGCGGCGGCCGAGCTGATGAGGCTGCTGGCCGGAACGCCGGCAGCCGAGGACCCGGGGGTGGGCACAATGACGCTGGGCTGCTCGGCAGAGACGGCGGCGCTGGTCACGGCAGAGGCGGCGGTGCTCGTGGGGTCGACGGGGGCGGGGGCGCCGCTGACGGGATCGACAGGAGCAGGGGCGCTGCTGACAGGGTCAACGGGAGCAGGGGCGCTGCTGGGCGGTACAACGGGCGCCTCGCTGCTGGGCTGGGCCGGTGCCTCCGTGGACGTGGGCGTCGGCACCCAGCCGCTGGGCGACGGCTCGGCCGTGAGACCGCAGGCAGCGGCGGCCGGCGTGATGGCGTTGCGGTAGAACTGCCAGATGCCCTCGGTGTTGGCGCAGATCATGCACGCATCGTAGCGGCCGCGCCACTCGGCGTTGGTGCAGTAGCCCTCGACACGGCTAAGCGAGATGGTGGTGCCTGGAAATGTCAGTGGGGGAGGGTTCGCGGCAGGTCGGCCTGGCGAGCCAGACCTCGAGTGCTCTCTGCTTACCGCAGTCCTCGTGGCACTGGAACCGAGGGGTGCCGGGGGCCTGACGAGCCTCAATGGGCATGGCATCGGGCCAGTCCCAGCTGGGAGCCAGGGAAGCCGAGGCGGCAGCCACGGAGCTCGAGACGAGCAGGGCAGAGGCAACGAACGAACGCATTCTGACTGGGTATGGGGCTTAGTGAATGAAGGAACGAGAGACCACAATCCAGGATCAGAAGCGCGCCAAAACAGACAACGTAGCGAGTGAGAAGCCAGAGGGCAGCAGAACCTTTGAAAATTACCTGGGCAGGGCGAGGGATTATATGCCTGCACCAGATAATCAGGTCGCGCAAGGCCAGCCCGGCTCAAGTCGCAACGCGAAGAGAGCCAAGACCGCCGACTCATAGAACTTGGCTATTCGGCCGACAGTATGCATACCTAGAGACTGAGTTATCTGATTGCCAAGACAGCCGGGGCATCGTGAACTGAGTGGGCACCCCTGTACTAGATCACCAATCATATTGCCGCGATCCATCTAATCTTATCAGATCATCTGATAAAATTTCATCAGGACCCCGACCCATGAGGGGCTGCCCGGGGCACGCCATGAGGAGCAATCCAATAGCGCGCTTCTCGTGACGAGGGACGCCCCCCCTCGAGACCTGCACTAGCCCCGGCTGCTCATGCCAGGAACGAACTGCGAGGCGAGGCCGACATCGCTGCCGGCATCCCAGGGCGAGCCGACATGTCCGGCTATGACTTGGAGGCGTCGTGGCAAGGCTTGGCTTCAGGTCTGGATCACATTGGAACGAGGAGATCGAAAGCATTGACACATCACGGCCCACTTCGAGGTTCTGTGCAGCGTCGGGCCATACTCAGCAGCCAGAACGGTCACGAAGCTGCATAAGTATGGCGGTTCGGGAAGTGCCTGTCAAGTTTGCCATGGCTCCTCATCATAGGAATGCCATCTGCTTTTTACCAGTCCCCTTGTAACGATTAAGGCATCAGGTAGTTGCTACGTGTATGGTGTTTATGAAAAGGATGGTGGCCTGACCCAAGAGTTTGGCACACCAAAAAATATGCTTAACAGTCGCCCAGACTCCCCATCGTTAACATGGCGCCTGTCAGGATAAAGACAGCTAGTCGTATGTGCGAAGCAATACGCCACTCAAGTTTATTCAATGCTACACACTGGATCATTCCCTTAAGCTCCAGGGCATGGGCGACTTGACGTTCTGCTACAGCAGAGGTTCACCGCGTTCCCATGAGGGCTGCACGCATGATTTGCATGGCTTCACTCACTCGCACGGCTTCATACATGCTCTATCTAGGACGAGTCTCGTCGGCCTTGGACACCAGTCTACGCCCCTGCGTCTGCAAGTCGCCCACGGATACGCCGGAGAGTGGCCGTCACACGCCCCGCCTAGCACCCTAACGCCCAGGCACCACGAAGTACTCGGATGTGCAAAGCAAATAGCATCATATCGGCTGCACTGTGAAGCAGCGGGAACGCCGTGAATCTAAGCCGGAGATGACATGCTGTTGAGGCGATGAAAGACAGATCGAGCCAACAAGGCAACAGTCTAGCCACTTACGCTGGCGGATGAAGTGTCGCTTCAGCACTCTGGCGAAACAGCAGGACCCTAGCCAATGGTTACATACATCATGGCATGCTGAAGAGGAACAGCTTGCTTCACCTTCTACGAGCAAACCTGTCACCAAAGGGTAGGGAATCGTACCATCTAGGCACGTCATTCATCAACAAATTACACGAACCAAACCGAAGTGACATGGCACAAGCTTCTCATCATTGGAAACCCATCTGTACAGCCGGTATAGTACAACAGATACACCGAAACATTTTGTTACAACGGCCAGCCCCAGAGCCGGCCGGCTCTCGTCAGCGCCTCTCAGCGGCCCCCCCCCCCCGGCTTCGGCCCCATGCAGCCTCCCCTCCTCTTTCTAGAGAGGAAAACTTCCCTTAGACCTACTTCTTACCGGTGCCGGTCCTGACCTGCTGCGCCGTCAGGTTAGCTCGCGTCGACGTGGCGAGCTTGTGCACGGCAATCCGCTTCTCCCAGACGCCGGACCGACCCTCGGCAATGGCGATGATCTCGTTGGCGATGCGGTGCGCGAGCTGCGTCCGGCCGCTGCCCGTCGACCTCTTCTTGGCGACGGCGTCGAGGATCCACTGGAACGCCAGGCGGCGGCGCTGTCGCACAGCGAGCGGGCCGGGCATCTCGAGGGCGCGGCCACCGCCCGCGGCGCCGGGGATGTACCGGACCTTGACGAGGGGCGCCACGCTGTCAATGACGATGGTCAGGTACATGACGGGGTTGAGGGGGAAGTGCGAGCCCGGCGGGTGGCCCGCCATGAGGGGGTTCTTGGTGCTGAGGATCGGGGCCGGCGCCGTGCGGAGGTGGTTGAGGATCATGGCCATGTTCTGCGAAGGAGGGTGCACGTGTTAGTGACATGTCTTTTTTTGTCAAATATTGATGTGCCCCTTGTAGCTCGACTTGTAGCTCGACTTGTAGCTCGACTTGTAGCTCGGCTTGCTGTGCCGGGGGGGGAAGGGGGAGAGAACTCACCCTTTGCGCGACGCTCTTCTTGCCGTGCCTCATCATGACGTTCGTCAGCTGCTCCAGCACAGGGTGATACCGGGCTTGAAGCTTGCTGTTCTCCGGCAGGGGCGCGGGCAGCGGGTACTTGTAAGACCGGCCCTTCTCGTCGGTGCCGAGCACGTCGGCGGCCGCCGAGTCGGCCAGTAGGCCGCCGCCGGACGCGAGCACCTCGAGGTCGCGCTGGGCGTCGCGTCGGACACGGTAGGCGGGATCGAGCCTCGCGGTACAGGTGCTCCATCTGGCTCGGCGTCAGGCCGTCCTTCATCAATGCCGGGGCCCCGGGGGTTTGGCCCCTGGAGGCCTGGTTCGAAGTTCCCCGAAACCCCCTGCTCCGACCGGGAATGCCCGAAGTCGGCCGGCCCGCAGCCTCCTCCGGCTAGGGGAAACAAGGCTGGTTTTTGGCTGCTTGTCACCCAAAAAGGCGCTCCATTACCCCGAGCGTTCTCCTTCTTCTTCCCCGCCGATTGATCGCCTGAAGAGTGCAATGAGCTCTGTGTCCGGGTTCCTTACCTCGTCCGTTCCCTTCCTCGCCTTGGGCTCGGTTGTTCTTTCGGCAGGTTCGCCAATGCACCTCCAGCTGGTCCATCACCGCCTCCTCGTCGAGATCCTCCTTGGTCCTCCGCGCAGCTGCGGCATCCACTGGCTTCGAGGCGTTGTTCTTCTGCACCGCGTCGTCGGCATATCGTCGTTTCGCGAGGGACCATCCGAGGGCCTCGTG
>NW_003315028.1:1007236-1008863 GCF_000150825.1 Verticillium alfalfae VaMs.102
CAGATATACTTCCGATCCTGCATCACTTGAGACAACACCCCCCGTGCGCGCCATTGCCTCAGGGCAACGTCAACATTGTACATCCCCCGGCATCCATCCTCACAAATGGGAAGCCCAGTCCCCACACTAAATATGCGCCCTCGTATACGGAAAAGGGGTGGGGTCCTCTTTAACTGACTATCAGATGTTCAGCTAGCGAGACCGGTAAGTCCTGAAGGGAAACCCGTCCGTTCTTAGTCCCAGCTTCCTGTTTCTTTCCGGACATTTCTTTGCCCTGTGTGATATTGCTGGTGGACCGTTGTCAAAAACACCGCCAAATTCCCTCTTCCTGCCTTTCCCCCTCATGATTCGCCCGAGCTGGAAGAGACAAAGAAAAGAAATAAGAAAACCCGAGAGCAGACTGGGTTGCCCCTAGTAAAACAAAACTGCCCTCCCCTTCTGTTGTGCGCTCGCAAGGCGTGACCTGGCTCTGTGCATCGTGTGTTTGGGTCCTCTGCAACTGTGTACGTGGCGAAACCACCAATGTGCAGGAAGAGACGGAAGGCCGAGGCCAAATCGGGCATGAGATCCTCCCATCGGCGCCAGTGCAGAGACACAATCATTGATGCCTTGCGTCTGCCAACGCCCTGCATTCTTGTCTGCCCGTGGCAGATATCCTCCACACAAACTTGATGTCCGAGAACCAAGAACAAAAAAAAAGAGCATCGTGTTTGGTGGTGCGCCGTTTCCGTGTGTTCCCTTTTTTTGTATGCCGTGTGGCGACGGCTAGTATAACCCCAAATTCCCCAACTCCAGAAGTATCATACAGTGTCGCGTCGTCAGGGAAATATCGAGAAAGGGTTGCGGCACGAAAGAAATAGGCGCCAGGCTGGTCTCGAGCTGGTCGTATGGATTTCGTCCCGGCATCTGCGAGCTTTCCGTCTCTACCAACTCCCGCGGCTGGTGGATGGCGAGCTGGGATTCGAGGTCGTCAGGTAGTTGAGGGCCAGTTCAGCAGCATCTTCCTTTGCGTTGTTCAGGTTCTTGCCGTCGTACCAGAATCTTGCCGAATGGGTTCGGCCGTGAACTGTCACTCTGCTGGACCAGGCAGTACGCCCTCCTGGTTGCGGCATAAGTCATTAGCAACGGGCACCCTCGAGCTATTCAGGTGCAGTTGGTCCTTACCACGGCGATCAGACACGATTTGGAAGACAGGTGGCATGATATTCGCCTCGCGACAAGCATCTGCCAGCTCTTGGTCAGCGCTTGACTTGGAAAGGCAAAGTGATGGGTCGACACTGGGGAACGGCGTACCTTCCAAGCGATCCTGCCAGGGACCGCATGGGCTGTTATATGAAGAAGTCGACATGACGTGTGTTGAATGGACCGCAGGGGTGTTCTCTCAAGGACGTTGCAATCTGAGCGAGAGATGCTGGTGGGAAATGGTACAGCGTCGACAGGATAGGATGGTGGGTGGATCTGGTGACGAGACTAAGACGAAAGATGTCGAGTCTCAAGAATTGGGAAGCGAGATTGTGGTCGATTTCTGTTTCTCTTATACTTGATCAAGGCAAGCAGCAAAGGGAAGGGGGACAGTTGTCATTGGGCTCGGGAAACAATTCTGTGGCATATACGGACGAGCTGTCGT
>NW_003315028.1:1009474-1010403 GCF_000150825.1 Verticillium alfalfae VaMs.102
GGGTGCGACTGCGTGCGTGCGTGCGTGCCTTCATGCTCTCCAATGTGGTCTGGTCCGTGGCCTGGTCCGGGCCCATGGCGTGTGGATGGCTAGATGGTGGTCCTCGTAGCCTTGGCTATCCAGTGTTTTTTTTTGTTTTTAATGTCATGCTTTTTCTCTCTTCTCGAAAATACCAGCTCCCAGCGCCGGCATCAGAGGCGCAAAGTAGCACCTTTGTTACGGCAACTGGCTGGCCAAGTGACAACTGAGGTGCTGAGGTGCTTGCTCCCGCGCGCGCGCACGGGTTCCAGGGGGGGTAGGTGCAAGGGGGGGTTCTACCAGGCATGGGGGACAACAGTGTGTGTGAGAGAGAAGAACGTGATGAATGGGGGAGGACACAGGCCTTCACTTCAACGTTTGTTGACAGGCATTCTCCAAATGACCTAGCAAACTTTGGACCGAAGAGCCCCCCTCAAGCTCCTTGCTCGCCCCCCCCCCTCCCCCTAGGTGTGTGTCTCTTTCTGTGTGTCGGGAGGGGGGCCTCTTCTGAAGAGGTGACATGGGCGTGAGACTGATTTGACAAGCGGCGAGACTGGACCCAAGTCACGTCTTTCGTGGGCCACCGGGGAACGGAGCCTGGAGCGACCCAGGGCACACTGCATGATGCCGATTGCAGCTGATCCGGGGTTACATGCCAATGGTCACTCACTGTACCATGTACCCCGAAGAAGAGTGGTGTGGGATCCTCCTCTGCCGACCCATCGCAGGGGAGAGCCAAGTGATTGGGGAAGGCACAAGCTTGTAAAGCACGAACATGCACGACGTATGCTATACGGTAACCACTATGGAAATCGGAAGGAGGAGGAGGAGGGCATGGATGGGTGCTGGAGTGGTGAGAAAGACTGACCCGTGTGGCAGGGAACCATTGAGAGAGACAGTCAGTGGGGGAA
>NW_003315028.1:1017155-1019535 GCF_000150825.1 Verticillium alfalfae VaMs.102
GAAAGAGGAGGAGGAGGGCATGGATGGGTGCTGGAGTGTGAAGAAAGACTGACCCGTGTGGCAGGGAACCATTGAGAGAGACAGTCAGTGGGGGAGAGGGGTTCGTTCTGGAACCGCGAAGTAAGGGCAGATGTCGTAGTGCGCGTTGAGCAGGACTTGAAGGCCCAGGATGACCGATGGTATGGGGCCCAAAGAAAGCAAGCAAACTGCTCCTAGCCAGATCAAAACCCGATGCCGTGTCAACGCAGCAAACGGTCAACGCGGAACGGTCAAGACGGAACGGTCAACATGGAACGGTAGTGAAGACAGAGCGTCCGAATGAAGATGCGAACAGTTGAGATGGACGGGGCGCGGCTCTACCGGGCGGCAGACAAGACTGGTGTCCGTTGTCAATCACTGACGAAGGCGCCCTCAGAAACAACGGCGCAAATGCACAATCGCATTGACCGGGCCCCAGTAGGCGAGGCAAGCGAGGCGATATCACCTCAAAGGCAGAGACAAGTCTCCGGATAGGCAGGGGGTGAGTGGAACGGACGACAGAGGTTGCCAGGGTGAGTGGGGTCGTAGTGGTGAACTAGCACCTCTGACCTGGACGTGGAGCTGGTGTCTGTTGGACAAGGCGACTGACAATCTGCTCGGTCAAAGGTTCGAGGCGCAATTTGGGCTTCATCGAGTCCGGCCTTGTCAGCTCGGGGTCGTTTCCGCAGCGTTCGGATCGATGGTTCCCGGGTTATCTGGCACAATCTAGGCCTGCTCGAGGAGCCACGTTGTTCGATGAGAAAGATGCGGAAGAGGGTGTGTCGAATCGGGCAGCATCGTCGTGGTAGGGCTAGAGGGAAAGTGAAAACTGAGTTGCAAGGCCATGTCATGACGAGGCGCAGGAAAGCAAGGCTATCACAGCTTGTCGGCTCGCGGCCGCGGCCGGTTTCGAAGCATGATGATGGCATTCGATGGCTTTTCGCGCAGGGTTTGTGACTTGTTTGGAAGCTCCCGCAAACCAAATGAGGTGGTCAGTGATCCGAGGCTGTCGACCGGGTTGCCTTTTGGTCGACCGACTGGTCGCCGGAAGCTGCTGCTGGCTTCCCCGGGGGGGAACGCTCAGACGCAGGCAACGTGGTTCGGACGTGAGCTAACCACCTACCCGGCTTAGCTACCCTACCTAGCCTTAGCTGCCTACATTTAGGTAAGGTAGGTAAGGTGAGGTGATGTAAGGCAAAGGCAGATAGGGGATGGCGTGCCAAGGGCGTGGCTAGTGTGACAGATCCAAGGAGGTTGGGAGCTCATGTTGAGCTGGAGAGGGTAGGCAGGATAGAAACCCAAGAGAGGCTTCGATCGTTCGGCATTCCGTTGAGGACCTCCTCAAGCACTAAAACTCAAGCTGGACGATGGGCTGGAGGAGACCAAGAGGTGGACGCCATGAAAAGAGGAGAGAGACAACATGCGTCGACCAGTGACAACGATTTACGGAGGCAGGCCCCCAGTCAGCCCCGTGCAGCAGCTGAGGCAAGGCAGGTGGTTGTTGTATTGCAGGACCAGCCAGGCTTGCCAGGGAAAGAAAAAAAATAACGAGGTGAAGGTGCCAGGGTGAGGAGAAGTGGGGGGGGGGGGCCTGGGCAGTCTTTTCTGGGCCTGGATACTCCTAAGAGACGGTGAAGATCCCCTGTATACTGCTGCTGCGCTGTGGTAGAAGGTCCCTACCTCAGAGGTACTGACTTGGTGGGGGAAGTCATGCCGCTTTAGGGATCATCCAACTTCATCTCGCCCGCCGTGTCCGGGGAAATCCCAGCAAGAACCAACCTTCCCTAATCTGCCCGGTACCTCGAATTCTAATCAACATGTCTGGGTAATTGGGTAGGTAGGTACATGTACACAGACTAGCATCTAATACGAGCCGCTCTTGCCAGGCTTATATGATAGTGTGAGCACTTTCTGAATCATCGATTTCCTTTGGCCAGGCATCTACCAAGGCAAGCACTACCATGTATGTCCTTCCTACCTGCCCAGTGCCCATGGTAAAACCCCTTTGTTTGCGTGCTTTCACGGGTTGCACCTTGGGATCCCCAAATGTAACTTCCCCAAGTGTTCCTAGGTCTGTAGGTAGGTAGGTACCTCAGGTAGTGACGACATGTCATAAAGTTAGGCAGGTAGGCGGCGCAGCACCTCGAAACCCTCCACTGTTTGGACACCACGTCGCTTGTTTTCTTTTTGCTGTCAACCCCCCCCCCCCCCCAACCAGGACTACTCGATATTGAGCTCATCTCGAGTTCAAAATACCGTCGGCCACCAATTTCTTGTCGGTATCGTGGTTGTGTCGTGCCATGTGTGGTCAGCTTGTCGCCTAGTCCGTAGAAGTCAGCCTCTCAACGGGCCGTCTCTCTTC
>NW_003315028.1:1020533-1023614 GCF_000150825.1 Verticillium alfalfae VaMs.102
AGAATCCGTGAGCTGATCGCCTCGTTTGGAATGACGAACAGCATACATCTCGAAGGACCTTGATTGTGGTATTTGACCTTGAGCATGGGGGTCTGGCCAGGATTTGCCTCTTCATCGTCTCAAGCTCAACTTTCTTCTACTCTCGCCTGCAAGCCTTATGAAAACAGTCTCACAGGCTTCAACATGGTGGTGGAAGGCAGTCGAGCGTCTTCTCTGATGGGTCGACCCCCATCAGCACCCAAGGCGCCACGCGAAGAACAGCCTACGTTTTACTGCTACCTTGCGAGATGGCCGTCTTCAGGTCTTGATCACCGCCATCGAAGATCGCCACACGACCTAGAGCCCCTGCTCCTCCCCACCGACTCCCACTCAACTCCCACCCGACTATCAAGAGACGCGCGGGGGGATTCCTGCATGGGCACGCCTCCATCCCGCGCTTGCCCAAACGCCGAGCTCACTTTATCGTGCTCGCTTGACACGCCTCTCTGCTCCAAACTCCAGCCATGACAATCTATCCATCAGCCCCCCATCCCAAATCTGATGGGCTGACCTGGACCCCTTGACGGCTGCCGCGGTTGCCGGAACCCTGCCCATGTGCAGTCTCCCCAAAAATGGAACCCCTGTCTCGGTAGTGTCCGGAAATCTTTGTTGCTCATCAAAATTTTGAGCGCATCGCTCGTCAACAGTTGCGTTCTCGCTAGGGAGGAGACTAGGTACAGTACCAGGAGGGTGCTGCGGGCCAACACCGCTACCGAGTCTCCGGGCCACAGCCCAGGCAGATCATGGCCAGGCCATGCTGTCTTTGAACTAACACTACGTATTGTTCTCTCTGGCATTCCCCCGGCATCAAGAAGCGGTCAAGTCAGCAGCCTGTTGAGATACAACCCGCGCGCCTACCTCACCCCCTGTTCACCCTTGTCGAGCGGACCCCTTCATTCCCACATTCCCCTTCTTGGTGGTGTTTTCCGGGCGAAGCAAAGCTGATGAACGGAATCCCTAATATCGGAAGTGACTAATAATAGTCGCTATACGTAATGGTGAGGACTGCGTGGTCAAGCAAGCTCCTGTGATGCCTGGCATGAATGGGCACGTAACTGACATCAAGGACACATGAGCTGACCTCATCATGACCAGCGTCTTGCCGTTGACAGCCTTCGGTGGTGGGTGGTCGATTGGCTGGTGAGGCCATACGTCCATATGCCCATCCCCCCACGAGACGCAGCTGCTTTGGTGCGGTCGTTGTGAGTATGCGCGCGGAAAAACGCAACTGGACAGGACGTCTGACCTGTGCGTGGCGTGCAACACGACACGGGCTTCATGAGCCGTGTCGTACTTAGTACATACACATACCACCGCAGCGGTGTTGTCAGGCAGATGCCATGGCAATGAACACGAGCGTACGCCCAAAGAAAAATTAAGAAGAAAAAAAGTAAAACGAGGAGGAAAAGGCCCCGAAATCGCCGATGCCTTTGTGCGATGTGTCCATGCATATTCTGATGCAACACTGCAACATGGCGAGTGGATGGTCGTTGGCATGTTGGCACCCGGCTGTCAAAATAATCGTACCCGTTCGTGTGCCCTCCCTTGGGGGTTCCACGATGCGCGATTGACGAGATATACTTGTCAAATGTGAAATCTGTCAAAGCGACGGAAGGACCAGGGCATCTGTATCAGGTCATTTGGCTCATACCGCCGAGTGATATCGCCTTGTGGCCGCTTGCCGCACTCGTTCTCGCTTCACACATGGCATCGTACCTGAATCTCGATATGGACGATGTTCT
Source organism: Verticillium alfalfae VaMs.102 (assembly GCF_000150825.1). Classification (NCBI taxonomy): domain Eukaryota; kingdom Fungi; phylum Ascomycota; class Sordariomycetes; order Glomerellales; family Plectosphaerellaceae; genus Verticillium; species Verticillium alfalfae. The sequence continues at coordinate 1,022,315 of NW_003315028.1, forward strand.
TGGATTCTTACCCACACTTGAAAAAGAATCACCGTCGATGGTCATAAAGTTTAATGGGAGCCGAGGCACGCAGTCGGTGCCTACCTCCCTACCTACACACCTACTCCCAGACGGGAGCGATGGACGCTTTGTCACAGCATGAATCTTGACAGCACCACCCCCCCCCCCTTGGCGGGGTCTTATGGCGAGGGCTAGATGTTGGCATCTCCGGACCGTCTACCGTAGGTGCGTGAGCGAGGCGCCAACCGCCGTCTCATCGTCGGAGGGAACCATTCGCCTTGTTCTCGACGGCACGGTTCATGGCCGCAAAAGTCACGCGAACCCTTGCGTCTCAGATGGTCCTTCGCCGAAGGTGCCGGGCCAATACGCGGGCGGAGGATAGCCGATGACACCGCAACTTGGGACTATTGCCTCGAAACCCGTCTTAGGCTTTGTGGCCATTTATTTTCCCTTTCCTAGCCCGGTCTCACAACCGTCACGAGGCTATAGCTAGCTGGTCCGCCGCCCGCCACGCCTTCTGCCAAAAGAAGAGGTCGGCTTGCGGACCAGCGTCTGGACCTCTCTGGATCACGGGGTTGGGCACCCGCATCCCCGTCGAACGTGCCAATGGGCCTTATGCAGCGCCGCTGCTTGGCTCCTCTCCGCCCCGCCTTCGTCCACCTAGAGTATCATTGACGCGACGGCTAGGGGTTGGCAGGGCAGCTCATCAGATTCGACTGATCTGCACAGTCCCATGCAGAATCGAAAGCTACGGCTGCGGCAATCCTCCCGCGTGTGACGAGAGAGAAAAAGGCCTGTCAGAGCGCGTGAGTGCTGGGAGGGGCCAATTGGGGGCAGCCGGCCGGCTCCTGAGCAGCACACACCCGCGGAGTTTCGTTTCGTCCTCTGGTCTGCACTGAAGCAAAAGTGCGTTGGGGCCCAAAGGACTCAAGGGTCCTGCCATGTCATGGACATGGCCGGATGTGCTGTCGCGTCAGTTTGCAAGCGCACACGTCGCATGGTTTGGACGCCTTGCTTGAGTCGACCGAATCGGGTGAGGTGTGCATTGGGAAGCGATGCGGCTCGACACGGAAGCCCTGCAGTCGCGAGAAAGAAGAGGAAAGCCGGCCGAGACGCAGGATGCCTGCCAGTCACGCAACACAGGGTCGCACAGATCGGGAGTGGCCTGATGGCCGCCTCACAATGATGGGCGCTGCAGGATGCAGGTGGACGCGCAGCATGCTTGTCTGCCCGCCGGCCTGTCTGCCTGTCTGCCTGCTTGCATGCCAAGGGTAGGGAGGCAGACCAGCCCGAAGCACGG
>NW_003315028.1:1023943-1027357 GCF_000150825.1 Verticillium alfalfae VaMs.102
ACATGTGAGTCGGTACCCCGGACGGGGGAAGGTGCCCGCAGTGGGGCAACGACCCGAGGACCTCGGCATGTCTCGTCACGTCTGCCAAACCGAGCTTCAACTCCACGACAAATGGCCGCGACAAGACATCACGTCTGCTTGGCCGCCCTTCATCACGACCAGAAATCTCGTTACCAACAGCGCGTGCGTCATTTCTGCTACCAAACTATCTGCACATCGAATCGCTGTCCGCCATGCCTTTCGACACTGAGCTGACCCGGCGCCTGGGGATCAAAGGTACGCGCGCCCTCACGAGCTCTCTTCTCCCACTGCCTGGTCGCTGTGTGTGGCACGCCAAAGACTGACCTTGGCTCGCACCCCTAGTCCCCATCGTCCAGGGCGGCATGCAGCACGTGGGAACCGCCGACCTCGCATCTGCCGTCTCCAACGCCGGTGCCCTAGGCATCATCACGGCTCTCATTTTCCCGACCCCCGACGCTCTGCGCGCCGAGATCAAGCGCTGCCGCACCCTGACCAAGAACCCCTTCGGCGTCAACCTGACCCTTCTCCCGGCCCTCGTGCCCCCCGACTACGCCGCCTACGCCCGCGCCATCATCGAGGAGGGCGTCACTATCGTCGAGACGGCCGGCAACTCCCCCGGCCCCGTCATCACGCAGCTCAAGCGCGCCGGCGTCACCGTCCTCTACAAGTGCACCTCGATCCGCCACGCCCAGTCGGCCGTCAAGCTCGGCGTCGACTTTTCTCTCCATCGATGGCTTCGAGTGCGCTGGGCACGTCGCGAGTCCGACATCACGAACCTCATCCTCCTCTCCCGCGCCCGCCAGTCCCTCAAGGTCCCCTTCATCGCCTCGGGCGGCTTCGCCGACGGCCAGGGCCTCGCCGCCGCCCTGTGCCTCGGCGCCTCCGGCATCAACATGGGCACGCGCTTCATGTGCACCGTCGAGGCCCCCATCCACCACTCCATCAAGGAGCAGATTGTCAAGGCCCAGGAGACCGACACGGAGCTCCTGCTGCGCCGCTGGCGCAACACGACCCGCCTCTTCCGCAACGACGTCGCCCTCGAGGCCCTCAAGGTCGAGCGCGAAAGCACCACGGGCAAATTTGAGGAGATTGCTCCCCTCATGAGCGGCAAGCGCGGCAAGGAGGCCTTTGTCAACGGTGATCCCAACTACGGCGTGAGTCTTTCCCCCTCTGTTCCTCTGGGCTTGATGCCCTGAGGGGAAAAAAACACGCGAGACGGAAAAAAGAGTGCTAACAAATGTATGTAACGCAGGTCTGGACGGCAGGACAGGTCATTGGCCTGATTCACGACATCCCCACGGTAGATGTCCTCGTCACGAGAATAGAGAAGGAGGCCGAGGCTGCCCTCAAAGACAGGTTATCCCTCCTGAAGCCGGCGGCCAAGCTGTAGTAGATAGAGACGATGTACGAATCGAAGATCGACCATTATTGGTCAATGTATGACAGCAAACCTTGATGAACACGTTCCTTGTCAAAGCCCTCCCAATTACGCCAGTGTCCGTCCAGTCACATGAACAATTGTGCCCGAATCTTTCTCAATAATCTCATTCATGTCATGGTGTCATCATAAACATAAATCTATTCGGGACGGTTCACCACTCATTGAGGTGAGCCTCCCCCTTCCACCCGACTAACCGAGAACCGTTCTGGGGTATTGATGTCATTCCTCGTACGAGGCAGACGACTGTTCTCAAAGCATACCGTAAAACGCCGTCCGTAAACCAGACCGAGGAGGAAGAAAGCAACCACCGAGGGAAGAATTGTCCTCCGGCCGAACATGACAATCGTCCGCGAGGACCGCTGCCGGCCCCTTACCCTGTCCTTTCCACAAGATGCTGCAAATGGCACATCGTGATATGAAGGCAGAGGGGCTCTGATGGTTGACCGGCAGATCTGAACCCAGCTGCACAAAAAAAAAAAAAGAAGCCCACCATGCCCTGGAAATCGGGGGGGGGGGGAGGGGGCTTCGACGATGGCCAACCCTTTCACGTAAAACCATAAAACTTTTTCCGGCTCCCGTTTCACTCAAAACATCGAGGTCGTTGCCGCCAGAGGGTGCTGCGTCCTATGCAGCCCCGGGTATGAAGACATAGGAAAAAGACCAGGCGCGTTGGCGACCGATGAGGAAGCTGCACGCGACGCCTAAGCCTTGGTCTCTTCCTTCTTCGACTCGTCCTCCTCGGTGCCCTGGTTCTTGACGTACTCCTCGTACACGCCGAGGGCCTCGTCAACCTTGAGCTTCATGGCGTTGTCATCCTCGATGCTGTCATGGTATTAGTTTGTGCGTACAATGAAATCTAATGACGAGGCGACTTACAGGGTGATGAGCTCAGAGTTCTCCATCTCGAGGAGCATACCCGTGATCTTGCCAGCGAGCTCAGGCTGCTGCGCGGCAATCTTGGGGAAGATAAGCTCGCCAATGATCTGCTTCTGCTGGCGGGCATCGGTAGCGTTGTTCAACTGCAGCTGGATAGCGCTGAGACCCTGGGGAGGGGTGTTCTCGCCGGCGCCGGGGGCACCGCGACCGCCCTGGGGAGGGAAGTTGCCCTGCTGACCGTTGCGTCCGCCGCGTCCGCCGGCCTGGCCGGGCTGCTGGCGGTTGGGAGGGTAGCCGGGGGCACCGGGGCCCATGGGGCCAGCGGGCATGCCCTGCATGGGACCGCGGCCACCTTGGCCACGGCCGCCACCCATGGAGGCCTGCTGGACCTGCTGCATGGCAGCCATGAACTGGGGGTTGTTGGCCTGGGCGGGGAAGCCGCCGGGAGGGAACTGGCCAGGGACGCCGTACATGTTGGGGGGAAGCTGCTGGGGGATGCCGCGGCCGCCCTGCTGGGGGAAACCGGCAGGGTACTGTCCGGGGCGACCACCCTGAATGTTGGGCATGCCCATGTTGGGGGGGAAGGGCATGCCACGGCCGCCCTGGGGCAGGAAGCCGGGCTGCTGGCCAGGGAAGTAGACAGGCTGCTGCATGAACTGGTTGGGCATGCCGGCCTGAGCGGCAGCGGACTGCATGCGCATCTGGTTGCGGGCCTGGATGCTCTGCTCAAGCTGGTTCTTGCGAACGTCCTTGCGCTGTGCCAGGGCGACGTAGAGAGGCTTGTTGTCAATCATGCGCTGGTTCATGTCGGCAACAGCCTTGGTGGCATCCTCGGGGTTGCTGAAGCAAACAAAGCCGAAGCCCTTGCTCTTGCCGAGCTTCTTGTCGCCCTTCTTGGCGTCCTTCTTGTCGGCAGCCTCCTGGCTCTCGGCATCAGTCTCGCTGTCCTCCTTCTTGACCTCAGCTTCGGGGGCAGGAGTCTCCTCCTCGGCACCCTCCTTGGGCTCCTCCTTAACCTTGTCCTCATCCTCGCCCTCAGAAATGCTATCACGCATGACCTTAGCGGAGGTGATGGG
>NW_003315028.1:1027867-1038934 GCF_000150825.1 Verticillium alfalfae VaMs.102
GTTGCCGTGCTCATCTGGGCACTTGCAGCTAAGGATGTTACCGAAAGCAGCAAACGTGTCGTGAAGGGCCTTGTTGTCAATGGCGACATCGAGGTTCTTGATGAAGACGTTGCCCTGGCCGTTCTTGCGGAGGGCAGGGTCGCGCTGCGACCACATGATACGGCAGGGACGGCCGTTGATCACGGTGTAGTTGAGCTCCTCGAGGGCCTTCTCGCCATCCGAGGTGGTGTTGTAGTTGACGTAGGCGTAGCCGAGCGAACGGCGAGTGACGGCATCACGGCAGACACGGATAGACGCGACGGGGCCGATGTGGGAGAACAGCTCGAAGAGCATGGCCTCAGTGACCTGGGGCTCGAGCTCACCGACGTAGAGAGAGGCAGAGGCCTGGGGCTGGGGAACAGCCGAGTTGGGGGTAGGACCAGCGGTGTCAGCATCGCCCTGAGCGCCCTCAACGTTGGTGTTGATGGCAGGGGTGTTCTTCTCCTCGCCGTTCAGCGAGGTGGTGGCAAGGTCGTTGGTGAGCTGATCAACAGCACCGGTGTTCGCGGAGGCAGACATGGCGACGAGGTAGGGTAGTTTCGTTCTGGCAGGCAACTGTATTAGCCGTGGCTGTGTTGGTCACAGTGGGAGTGGTGGCCGGAGGTTGAAAGTCGACGGGCAAGGAAACGGTGTGCGTGCGGGCGGTGTGCAGTGGATTGGGTATTGTGGTTCGTTCGTTGTTGGGAGGCGGGGGCAGAGGAGGGGAAGGGCAGGCTCGACTTACCGGGAGAATGAAAGCTAACGAGGTTGTCGTTCGGAGGGGTGGCAAAGACAAGAACGGGCGTCCAAGTTCTTTTTGCGTGGTGATGCAGAGAAGGATGAATGTGGTGCGTCAAGTTTGACCGAGACACAAGGCGCTCTTGGGTGGGAGATTGGCTGGGCAAGAGTGCAGGAGGTAAGAGTAAGGGTATGAGGACACAAAAAGATGTGTCGTGGGATTTTTTGAGTGGATTTTAAAGTTTTTTTGGTTTTCCGTGTGTGATGAGCGAAAGAGAACAAGCACGAGAAACGCACTTCTTGTCTATTGCTCGTGTGTGTGAGGATCGCGATGATGAAGGGTTTGTGGATGGAGGAGAAGAGATTTCGGTCATGCCCCAAGATGGTTGAGGATTAAATTTAGACTCGCCTGGCAGGCAAGCGTCGTCTCGGTTGGTCTTGCAGTCCTTTCAGCCAGTGACCGTTGCCGTTCAAAGAGGAAGGCACAGGTGGGGATGGGCACCTGTGCGCCTGTGCCACGCTGGCAAGGTACCTGGCAACCCTGGCCACATTTTCTTTTCTTATCGCCTTATCGGAATTGGGACGGCCAAGCCTCGTGCGCCGTTAGCGTATTTCCCTTGCGCGCGAAGCTTCCACCTCTGTCTTACTAACCACAAGGGACTCGCCGTCATCGCCCCGCCAGATCACGGCCGCTATCCTTCCACCTCGCACCAGAGGAGCTCCCATTTGGAGTGTGCCCCGCGACGATCCTAGTCTTTCGATTAGCTATCCTTTGATTGCCCGAGACTTGCTGAAGTTGGCATGTCTGTCCAAGTCAATCTCCTTGATTCACACCCTCTCTTGGACATGTTGCAGTATCCGTCTTTGAAGCTTGGTCACCAGTAATAGTACTACTACCAACCTTAACCCCCCCAACCGACTACCTACCGACAACGCCGGATCATCATGCACTCGACCTTCACGGGCAACTCCCGCCGAACCCGAAATGTCAACCTGAGTGGCCAAAACCAGAACCCCTTTGCCAACGTTTGGTCGCCGTCAGCCAGTTCTGGGGCTTCCAAGACAGTGTCAAACGCCCAAGCTGAGCGGCAACAGAGACAATTAGAACGAGACCGCTTGAAGGCTGCGAGGAACATCCAACGAACATGGAGGAGCCACCACGTCAGAAGACAATGCCGGGATGTCTGGCGCCAAGCCTTCGATGACATTTACCGTGTTGACAACCCGAACACTGCTGTCCAGAGAGTGCATGCGGCTTTGCCGCTGCTGCTTGCTGCCTTTCAGAGCAACCGACCCGAGGACGTGCATCGGCTAGCTTATATAGCACGAGATGTCATGTCCCAGCATGTACGCTCTTTAGTCCCAGCATCAGAAAATCAATCAAGTAGAGAGCAAGAAGACCATCGTCTGAGACGATTGTCTGAGATAACTGTCGAGGCCCTGGGGGCAACAACTATGGAAACGTGGGTTGGGACGCTCAATGGCCTTGTCATATTTTCTGAAGAGAGACTGACTGCAATTCTTTCAGATTTCTTCAACCAGAATCGAAACTCCTTGTCGATCTCCTAGCCTACCTGGTCGCTGGACAACCTCAGTCTGTCATGCAGGTTCTCTCCCAGTACTTCCGACTCCTAGCAACACTGGTGCGTGCTTCTGCCTCAGATCAGCAGCAGCTCGAGAAGGTCCTGGTACTTGTGTTGGCTCCTTTAAACAAGCCCCCCCAGTATGGTATGTTTCCGTGCTCACCATAGTCCTTCATCATCCACGTGGCTCGGCTGCTTATACACTTACCAGTTTCTGCCGAGGACGCCCGTCCATTCACAACCCGCGCCTATGATGCATTTGCTTTCGATTTCCTCGCAGTAGGGGATATAGCTCCTCTACAACAGGAGAATAACCTTATTGCGCAACGCATCGACATCGATAAACTCTCAGGAGCCATAATCGAAGCATACTCCGGGCCCCGGGCCGCCGCAGCAACGCCAGATAGTTTACTTTGGCTTCTCGCCTACTATATAGACATACATCAGACGCAAAAGAGCACATCTCACCACCTTGGCTCGTTGCATGCCATGCACCTTCAGCTGTCAAGTCTGGCTTCTCAGATTCGATTTCGATTACCATTGGCAAGCAACGGAACGTCACGAAACACCGAGCGAGCGAATGATGGCACAGAGTCCATGCTCCGGCCACTGCCGCCTTATGTTTCGACCAAGCTTACCTCCTGCGTGGACCGAGCCGGTATTACTGATATCCTGTCGGATCTGGCCAGGTCAGTTTTAGTCGAGCTTACACAACGACAGAGGGCTAACTGCAGCAGCACTTTCGCCCCCGAGTCAAACGCAACTTCTGCTTCCCCTAATAACAAAAGCTTCCAGGGTGCAAGCCTCTTGGCAGGCTACATTGTCACGCTTCTGCGGTGCTTTCCGACGTTCGCTGATGACATTCGGATGCGCCTGTTTTTGGGAGATATTCCCTCAACAGGCGGAAATATCCCCGTCATCAAGTACCTTTGGCAAACAATGAGCCAGACATCGCTCTTTGAGCGCATCTGCCATGATAAAGGATCCGCTCACGCAGTCGGTTCGATCCCTTCCTTGATTAAAAGATACCTGTCAAAGTCGGGGACTCAAGAATACTCGGCCCTTGAGGAACAAGAGTGGAGATTGACTTTGCTTTTCCTTGAACTCTACACTTTCATATTGCGCCTCAGCGATGACGACGACTTCTTCAGCGGCATTTGGCCAAGGATCATCGAGAATGACGAGCCGCAGACTCGGCTCCGAGCATGCAGCCTCACCCTAGAAGACATCAAAAACTTGACATTGTTCCTCAAGAACTTGGCATTTGCCCTGCATTATTACACCAACGAGATCCTTCAGGATCTTGCTCCAAAGCCTCGCCTCATCCAACGGATTGGATTCATTCTTTGGCTTCGCTGAAAGGTCAGAAAGCCTCCAACAAGGGGAGACGCACATCCCTGGGTCCAAACGGCCTATCCTTCGACAAGCCTGATCTAGCAGGATTGAGGGCTATCGTGACGTCAACGTTGCGCATGCTCTACGAACGGGACTCTCGACGTCCGTTTTTACCCCGGGACCACTGGCTCATGACCTCCAAATTTGACATGGAAAAGTTTGCGTCGAGCGTGGTGCGGGAACACGACCGCCAACAAGAAGAGCTGGCCAACTTGTCAGAGGACGAGGATCAAGACGAGGAAGACGACATGGATGATGACGTGGAGATGGAAAATGGCGTGCATACGTTCGCCGGTCAGCGCTTGTCACAGCACGCGCAAATAGAGAACATTCGAGCTCGTCAGAGACGAGCCCAGAAAGCTCGCATGCTATCCGTCATCGGACCCAAACTAGAGATCCTGCGGCACATGCCTTTTGTGATCCCTTTCGATGCCCGGGTCCACATCTTCCGACAGTTCATCTACCTCGATCAACAAAAGAGGAGACAAGGCATGGACGCCGAGCAGTGGCGGATGACCATGATCAACAATCCGCTCTTGCCCCAGAGAGGTCTGACCGGACGTCATCGTGGAAGCATCAAGAGAGGACAAGAATTCGACGATGCGTTTGAGCAGTTCTACGAACTAGGCGAAAGCCTCAAGGAGCCAGTCCAGATTCAATTCATCGACAGCTTTGGCGATGTCGAGGCAGGCATCGACGGAGGAGGTGTCGCTAAGGAATTTCTCCTCAGCGCCATTAATCAGGTGTTCATGAATCAGTCTGAAGACCGATACTTTGTCGAAAATAATCAGAAGCTGTGGTATCCGAACCCGATCATCTTCGACAAGTTCAGAGAAGAAGCCGAGGAGATGGGCCTCCCTGAAGCTGAGAAGAAGGATATCCTGACCGGACTCTCACAGAGGTACGAGTTTCTGGGACGCCTCGTCGGTAAATGCATGTATGAGGATATCCTCATTGACGTCAACTTTGCCGGATTCTTCCTACTCAAGTGGGCAGCTTCCGGTCTGACAGGCGAGGAGAGCTACCGGGGCAACGTGAACGACTTGCGTGACCTCGATGCTAGCTTGTATCAGGGTTTGGTGCATCTCAAGAATCTACCCGCAGACGAGGTGGAGTCACTGAGCCTTGACTTTACAGTCGATGATCAGATCTCGGCGGATGGCGAGACGGTGCGCAGTCTGACAAGAGAGCTCATTCCCGGCAGGGGTTCGACGCCCGTCACCAAGGACAACAGACTGCTCTACATATCGTACATGGCGCGTCACCGACTCGTGGTGCAGCCCGCCCAGCAAACGATGGCTTTCCTGCGCGGTCTACGCGCCATCGTCGCGCCGACCTGGCTCTCCATGTTCAACCAGACTGAGCTGCAGCGCCTCGTCGGCGGCGACTCGTCCGAGATTAGCATTGATGATCTGCGCGACAACACAAACTATTCGGGACTCTACGTCATCGGCGACGATGGCGAGGAGCACCCGACGATCCAGCTCTTCTGGAAGGTCGTGCGTGGGTTCACGGACGCCCAGCGACGCGATCTGCTCAAGTACGTCACGTCGACGCCGCGTGCGCCGCTGCTGGGGTTCGGGTCGCTGAACCCGCTTTTCAGCATTCGCGACGGCGGCACCGACGAGGCCCGGCTGCCGAGCGCCAGCACATGCGTGAACCTGCTCAAGCTGCCGCGGTATACGGACGAGGAGACGCTGCGGCGCAAGTTGGTCCTCGCGATTTCGTCGGGCGCTGGATTCGATCTGAGCTGAGGGAGTGTGACGACAGTCAGAGGCGGAAAGCAGGAGCGTGTGTAACGATTGTATGAGGTATAGAACAGGTAGCGTTGGCAGCGTGATGCATATATCAGTGCAAGTTTGTTTTTTCTTCCCTTCAAAACATCCTGAGCTGCGATTCCCGCACACGCCTGCCTGTAAGGGAGTGAACGACATGACCAACGACATGACCAACGACACAAGTCACGGGTGTGTTCATGGCAGCGTGTAAGGTCATAAATGTCAGAGATTAGTTGTCTCTATGATCGTGATATGGTACAAATAAATGGCTTCCAATCTGGGGGTGAGACCCTTCCCGTCTTCCATGCCTTGCTGCTCCCCTTTCCATTTTCATGTAGTTGGTCATTCCGCTTACTCGGCGACCCAGACGGCGCTCATGCCCATACCCGTGCCGATGCACATGGACGTGTTGCCAACCTTCTTGCCGGTCCTCTTGAGCTCGTACAGCAGGGTGGAGATCTGCCTGGCGCCGGTGCAGCCGAGGGGGTGGCCGAAGGCAATGGCGCCGCCCTTGGGGTTGACCTTGTCGAGGGGGATGCCGAGCTTCTCGGCGGACCAGAGGCACTGCGAGGCAAAGGCCTCGTTGATCTCGTAAATGTCGACGTCCTCGGCCGTGATGCCGGCGAGCTCGTTGGCGCGGGGGATGGCCTTGTAGGGGCCCTGGCCCATGAGCAGCGGGGGGACGCCGACGATGGCGCCGGCGACGTACTTGCCGAGGATGGTCTGGCCGAGGCGCTCGGCGGTGGAGCGGCGCATGAAGAGCACGGCGGCGGCGCCGTCGGAGACCTGCGAGGCGTTGCCGGCGTGGATGCTGCCGTCCTTGGCGAAGGCGGCGCGGATCTTGCCGAGCGACTCGGCCGTCACGCCGGCGCGGATGCCGTCGTCCTTGTCGACCGTGATGGTGCGCGTCTCGCCCGACTTGGGGTCCTCAAAGGACACGGTCAGGGGCGCAATCTCTGCGTCGAAAAGGCCCTCGGCCTGGGCCTTGGCGGCCTTGGCGTAGGACGAGGCGGCGAAGGCGTCCTGCGCGGCGCGCGTCACGTGCAGGTCGCGCGCCATGTCTTCGGACAGCACGCCCATGGGGACCTTGCAGTTGGCGGCCTCCTTGTTGTTCTCGAGGAGCTCAGAGAACTCGGACACGGCGCTGGGGCTGGGAGCGGCGTGTTAGCTGGGGCTGACGAGAGAGAGAGAGAGGGCAGAGTCAAACATACCCGTACTGCGTGCTCATGCTCTCAACACCGGCACCGATGCCAATCTCAATCATGCCCGACTTGATCTGGTTGATAATGTCGATGGAGGCCTGCAGACCCGAGGAGCACTGGCGGTTGAGGGTGCGGACGGCCGTCGTGGTGGGGAAGCCGGCAACGAGGGCGGCGGCACGCATCTCGGTGGCGCCACCGCCGGGAGCGAGGACGGTGCCGACGGCAATGTCCTCCACGAGGGCGGGGTCAATCTTGGAGCGCTCGAGCAGGGCCTTCAGGGCGCCGGCCATGAGGTCGGCGGCCTGGGTGTCCTTGAAGCCACCCTTGCCGCCTTTTGTGAAGGGGGTGCGGAGCGCGGCTGTGACAACGACCTGGAGGGAGCAGGTTGGGTCAGTCTGCGGTCTGGGCGACGACGCAAGGGGTTTGGAGGGATAGGCAGGGAAAACACTTACATCGTCGGGGTTCTTCTGAAGAAGCTTCTCCTTGCCAGAGGCGCCGACAATCTGGCCGGACAGCTGGGAAATTCTCTCGATGGCACCCATGGTGGAAAGACGGAACGTGATGTGGTGAGGATGGAATGGGTATCTTGGAACAGGAACGGAGAAAGAAAGAAGAAAAGAACTGGGCAAGAGATGATGGATGTTGTGTCAAAGGTGAAGATGGCAAGGCGAGGAGGAGGAAGAGGAGGAAGTTAAAAGACGTCGTATTGGCAGGAGGCTTTCTCTGACGGCAGGTGTGTCTGAGCCTCGGATTGTTTGCGATCGTGACGGCCAGACGGTGGGGTTTTGATTTCAGCTGTTTGGGGGCCCTTGCCTGGCGGATCCCCCCCCCAAAAACCGGCCGAGGCATCCCCCCAGAAATGTGATGGCGCATGGGGGGCAAAAAGCCCGGCCCCCTGTCTAGCGCCTCTCACATGCCACATCCGAATGCGGGGAGCTCACAACAGCCTCCTTCTCACGCCAGTGCCGGCTTAGGTCATCATGTCATGAGGCTCATGTCGTGAGGCACGAGGCACGAGGCATGAGGCAAGAGGCAAGAGGCCATGCGCATTGCTGACTGAGGGTTCAATGGACCTCTGCCGGCATGCAAGACATGTTCATGCATTTGAGGCCGACATTGAGTTGGTGCTTCACCAGGTCCAGTTGCTGCTTAGTTGCCTTACAAATACAATGCTCACACGCATTTACAACACAAACCGCTGCTCATGACCGCCTTCCCCAACCAGACTTGCCCTCATCAACCTGTCTCTCCCGCTCGAGCAGCGCATCAAACTCCTCCTGCGCCTGGCTCTTGGCCTCGGCCTTGTCCTTTTCTGTCGCCTTGTACGGGTAGTTGCTCCCGTAGCTGCCGGCGTTGGCGTTCGGCACGCGGCCCTGCTGCTGTCTGTCTGCCGCCGCTTGCTGACGCACTCTATCCCATGCCGACCCGGAGAATGTGCCTTGCGGAGAGCCTCTGGCGCCTGGTGCCACGGGCGACGCATCGTCGTCGATGCCCTCGACGCCCGAGCTGCCCCAGCCTGGAGACTGCGTGGTCTCCGTGGAGCCCGAAGTCCAGGTCGTCGGCTTGGTCGGCCCTGTGGCATATGTGCTTTGTGACGTGGCAGGCGTACCTGGCCCAGAGCCAGCGAGAGTGTCGTACTCCTTTTCCTGATCAACAGAGTGCTGCGGGTCCTCCTTGGCCGCAATGGCCTCATCAAGCCGACGCAGCTGCTCCGTCTTGGCCTCCCGGATGGCGTTGAGCCCAGACTCGAGAGCCTCCGGTGACGTGTTGGCGCTGTTGCGCAGCGACTCCTCTGCCTTGGCGCAGGGCCGGCCTCGAGCTCGTCCTTGGCCCGGATGAGCTCCGTCTTGCTGGCCCTCGACGTGTACCTGCCCCCGTCCGGCGTCTGGCCGCTGGGCGCCTCGCCCGCCCCTCTGGCGGCGCAGGGCGTCGGCGAGGGCCTTGAGCTGGAGGGTCCATCGTCATGGCGGCAAAGTTGCTAATGTGGCGTACGAGTGCAGAAAGAGCGACGCGAGTCGCAGAGAGTAGTACGCACGAAGCGCGACATGTGCACGCGTAGTGCGCGCTGCCCTCAGCACTGCTGTGCAGCTGGGAACACGTGCGGGCTCGTCTTGACCCATTTGGGCTGCCAGAAAGGGAAGCGAAACTTGGCGCGTCCGTTGTAGGCGATGACCGCGGCCATGGTGAGACCGATCGGGAGCTTGAGCCGAGTGAATCACCACGTCGCGCGCCGAGATGGTCGTTAGCGACGCCACCTCCTCCTGGGTGATGGGCCGTGACAGCTTTTGGGAGATGCTGCCGGCGACCCGCTTCGTGCTCGTCTGGATCTGACTTTCTGTGACGCCTAGGAGTGTTGCCCACAGGGGGATGGCGATTTCGGGAAACTGGTATATTGTGGCGGTCCTCTCACTCGAGGTGCTGTCGTCCCAGCCTGCGTCTGTGTTGCGGGACGTCATGGTGTCGGGTTCCGCCCAAGCCGAGCGACCAACTTTCGAGATGGAATTCACACAGTTTGGTTCTTTTTGTTACTTAAAATTGGTGAGAATATGCCCAGGTTGCACCTGGCGCTGAAAAGTGACGATGATCGATGCGTTCTGGTCTGTCGACAACTGAATGAGTGACGTCTGTGACTTGACGTCTGTCGATCGAATTGATGAACCGCCGGGTCGTATTGGGACTGGCCCGTGCGTCAGCTTCCCAGATGCGTATACTGTTTACTTGTATTCCAGACGCGTTCCCGTGCAACTATCCAGTCGTGGGGCAATTCAATATACGCGTTGCTCAACACTGGCAACACTTGATCAGTGCTCCACACGCGTTCGCAGGGGGCCATCGCGTCTCCAACGCCATAGATGCAACAAACATTCAGCGAATGCTCTTTTTGGGCGTTTTCGACCAACACCTTCAAACGGCCGGATCTTTTTTTGGGGGGGAAAGAAAGTTATTGGAACAAATGTGCAGATCATAGAGGCGGCGGTTCTTTTCTACCATGCCTCTCCCGCAGAGGTCACACTCGGCATACGAGCAGAACCGCTTTGCGAAGGTTGGCCTCCACATGCTTTACCAACACGTACAGCTAACCTCTGACTGACTTTGTTTTCGTAGAGTCGTGCTCAGTGGCAGAGGGCAAAGACACATTCTGCAACGGGACAATCGACAAGCAATCGACCACTCGCACCGATATCCGAGAAGACGAAAAACAAGTTGACCGAGTTCCAGTTCCAACCGCCATCCGACGCGGTGGGCTTCACATCGACGCCTCCCGAGAAAGATGACCAGCAGGACACATGCCGACCACCAGTCAGCCAAGATGCAACGTCAATGACCCCAGCTGGCCGGGTCAGCCTCAAAGACCTCATGGCGCGGGAACCGAAGCCCTCCATCGAAATCGAACACCTCTCACCGAACGAGCGAATCATGTGGAACAATAAAGAGGACCCGGCATACTCCTCAATGATCTCCCCCATGATCTCAAGGAGGCATAGGAAGAGGGCTCGCAGCTCGTCTCCCATTTCCTCACCATGCACGGACATGGCGCCAACGCCTGTCCCAGCTGTCGATGTCAAGAAACTAGGCGCAGCATTGCGGTCTCCTCACGCAGACCCGACTCTTGAACTCTGGGACCGTTTCTCGCTCGGAAACAGTGGAGGCCTGGCCACGCCATTGGGAGCAACGAACACCAGCCTTGCCCAATTCATGGTTTCCTCATCTCCAAGACCCCCCAAGGCGCGGTACCTTCGACCGGGGCCGGGTTCCGCAGAACTCTTAGCAATGGGCTCAATTGGCCGAAGCGACGGCGCTTCGACCGTCCTGAGACCCTGGGCATGTCTGCGAGGAATAGTCAGTCATTTGGCGATGCCTCCAAGTCGTCCTTGGTCACTGCTTTGCTTGATACTGTAGAGAGCAAGCAGGAGTTTACGTCGCCCGCATCAGCCTCTGGAAAAGACATGGCATCAGAGTCGCCGTGCCCTCAGAAAAGGAGCACTGCCATCAATGGGACCACACATGACCGGACCCCATCCTCAAGTCCGTACAAACAGGAACGACCCAAGCACGGGATTGCCCACAACCAGGGTCACGCAGTCAGACAGGGTCTTGGTCTGGGTATTGTCACACAGGCAAAGCCTGAATCTGACTACGGCGATGATGACTTTATGGATGACGATCTTTTGGACGACGACACCCTGATGCAGCTTGATCTCATAACCACGCAGCCATCGAAACCTGCCAGTCAGGCACTCATGGGACCACCTCCTTCACCGTTGAAGAACGTTCATAAACCAGTAGATTTCCTGGATGACGACTTCGATGATGATCTGGACGACAACATTATCGAAGCTGCGGGTCTCATGA
>NW_003315028.1:1039265-1043121 GCF_000150825.1 Verticillium alfalfae VaMs.102
CCAACGTACTAGAAAGCGAGTACCTCGACGACCACGGCCGGACAAGGCTCGAGAAGGTAGGCCGTTGCTTGTCCCGGCTGATCCCACGCTAATGCTTGGCCCAGATGCTTCTTGTCCAAGTCGAGAAGACGAAGATTGTGCGAACTATACACCTCAGGGGTGATTGGTACGAAACGCCTGCGCATGAAAAATCCTTTGTTCACATTATCGGCGACTTCGACACCGAAGGGCGCTGCGTTATCAATGATGACCAGAATATGGTTATTTTGCACCCGGATCAGCTCATATCTGCCACCGTCGTGGCCGATTCCTTCACGTGCACCCGTCGTGCTGTGCTCCAGGATCGCGTCAAGGCCACGAGCGAGGCTTCCGCGCCACTCGTGTACGGAACGATGCTTCACGAGGTCTTTCAAGCAGCTCTTCTCGCGAACCAGTGGGACCTGAAGTACCTGAGCGCCGTCATCGACACAATCATGGAGAAGCACGTTGAGGATCTGTACAAGATCAAAGTGAGCACAAACATCGCTAAAGAACACCTGCAGTCCAAGATGCCTGAGCTGAGCAGCTGGGCGGACATGTTTGTCGCGTCACAGCCGAAGCCAGACGCCATGGTATCAGACCGCAACGGGAAGAAGGTCAACATGTGCGTGAGCAAGCTGCTGGACGTCGAGGAGCATGTATGGTCACCTATGTATGGTCTCAAGGGCAACATCGACGCCACAGTCCAGGTCACCATGAAAGACGGCAATGACACTCGTGTTTTGACGGTGCCATTCGAGGTCAAGACGGGCAAGAACGCCAACACGAGTCATGTAGCCCAGACGTCTCTGTACAATCTACTCCTCACGGACAGATACGACATTGAGATTGTGTATGGTATTCTGTATTACATGGAGTCCTCGCAGACGTCGAGGATCCCGGCCATTCGACAGGAGCTCCGCCACATGATCATGCAGCGAAATCAGCTCGCCTGCCACATCCGCGAGCGGAGCGTGCAGCTCCCGCCGATGAAGAAGAGCAAGCACATGTGCAACAAGTGCTATGCCAAGACGGCGTGCTTCATCTACCACCGGCTCGCAGACAACGGCGACGATGTGACAAGCGGCATGGGCAAGCAGTTTGACGAGGTCGTCAGGCACCTGACGCCTACCCACCAAGATTTTTTTATCAAGTGGGAGAATCTTTTGACAAAGGAAGAGAAGGAGAGCCAAAAGCTCCGGCGAGAGTTGTGGACCATGGTCAGCAAAGAAAGGGAGAAACTCGGACGATGCTTTTCTGATGTCATCATCGAGGAAGGCTCTTGGTCCGAAGATCACAACAGCCCCAGCATCAACCGATTCCGATACAACTTTATCAAACGGGAGCACAACGGCACGCACTCCTTCATGGAATCGCAGCTGGCCGTCGGTGAACCGATCGTCGTTTCTGATGAGCAGGGCCATTTCGCTCTCGCTCTGGGTTATGTCACGTCAGTGCGCAAGCAGAGGATCTGCGTCGCCGTGGATCGGCGTCTGCACAATGCCCGGGTGCGCCAACCCGGTTTCAACGAGCACGATAATCAGGTATTCGCTGGTATCATGGAAGTCGAGCCTGAAGGGTCCACCCCTGATCAGCATCAGGGCAGGGTTCGCGGTGAGCCCATGCGCTACCGACTCGACAAAGACGAGTTCAGCAATGGCATGGCGGTTGTGCGGAACAACCTTGTTCAGATCATGGCCGACGACGTGTTTGGAGCTCGCGAGATCCGCCGCTTGGTGGTCGATCTGGTTCCGCCGCGGTTCAAGGCCGCACCGACTCAGTATGAGATTGCGGACCGGGCAAGCCTGAATGTGGACCAGCAAGCTGCCATCGAGAAGGTCATGACGGCACAGGACTACGCCTTGGTACTGGGCATGCCTGGCACGGGCAAGACGACAACCATCGCCCACATCATCAGGGCTCTCGTGTCCCAGGGCAAGAGTGTCTTGCTCACATCGTACACGCACACGGCTGTGGACAATATCCTCCTCAAGCTCAAGCACGACAGCATCCCTGTCTTGCGACTGGGGGCACCGGCCAAAGTGCACCCTGAGGTCCAGGAGTTTGCCACGCTGGCAGCCGTGCCGATGCATTCATTTGATGAGATCAAGTCGGCGTGGCATGATCCTCCGATTGTTGCGACCACGTGTCTCGGCATCGGCCACCATGTCTTCAATGAGCGTACATTTGATTATTGCATTGTCGATGAGGCGTCGCAGATCACGCTGCCAATCTGCCTTGGCCCCATCAGGATGGCCAAGACATTTGTTCTGGTAGGAGATCACAACCAGCTTCCTCCGCTGGTGCAGAATGAGGAGGCTCGCGAGGGTGGCTTGGACGTCAGCTTGTTCAAGCTGCTCTCTGATACGCACCCGGACTCGGTCGTCAACCTAGAGCATCAGTATCGCATGTGTGAGGACATTATGACTCTGAGCAACAGCCTCATCTACAAGGGCCGGCTCAGGTGTGGCACGGAACAGCTCCGTTTCACCAAGCTCGACGTGCCCAACATGGGCGCTCTCCAGCAAAGGCATTACGACTCTGCTCGCCTCCTGCAGCCTAGTGCGCCGCGGTCGTTCTGCGCCGGTCCCACGCCTGGACGGTGCTGGATCCGTGACCTCCTGGAGCCCGAGACGCGCGTCCGCTTCATCAACACGGACACGCTGCAACCCCGGACGCACGAGGAAGCCAAGGGCAACCGCATCGTTAACCCCGGCGAGGCGCGCGTCGTAACGCAGCTCGTCGAGTCGCTCGTCGCTGTCGGCGTTCCCGAGACGGAGATTGGCGTCATGACGCACTATCGCTCCCAGCTGGCGCTGCTGAAGCACGGGCTGCGCGGTCACCCCAGCGTGGAGATGCACACAGTCGACCGCTTCCAGGGCCGCGACAAGGAGGTCGTCGTGCTGTCGCTGGTGCGGTCCAACGACGCGTGCGCTATCGGCGACCTGCTCAAGGACTGGCGGAGAATCAACGTGGCGTTCACGCGCGCCAAGACGAAACTCCTCGTCGTCGGCAGCCGGGAAACGCTCAAGGGTGCGGGCCACGACGAGATGCTCGCCAGGTTCATCGGCCTCATGGAGAGCAAGGCGTGGGTGTATGACCTGCCGGCGGACGCGCTCGAGTCGCACGTCTCTGACGACGCGGCTACGCAGGCGTCGACGGCCGCAGCGCTGTCGCCTGTCAAGGCGAGGCCGGGGCTCGGAGGGCCTGTGAAGGCGATCGGGGGGTTGAAGGGTTTCGATAAGGAGAATCAGAGACCGGAGCCAAAGAGGGCCATGGCGGGAGAGAGGCTCCTGACGAAGAATAGGCCGATTACCAGGGATATCCTGAACGACATGACGAACGGGGCGTATTGATTTGGCTATAGGGTGGAACTTAGGAGTTGGTTGTGTTGGATCATGGTATTCAGGATATGCGTTACATCGGCACTATGGGATATGGTTGGCGTTGACGGCGAAGCATTCAGCATTACGAGCTTGGGGACAGCGGTTGATTGGAAGAGCAATTCAAGCATGGGTAGAACTGGCGAATATGTGCAATGACATACATGTCTTTGGTACCTGCGGCCCACATGGCTTGCTGTAAAGTGGCGATGAGAGCAGGGAGTGTCTTACTCGGCAAAGCAAATGTACCACAACTACTAACCTCCACGCAGTAGATACTGGCATACTGAGGGTCCCAGAACCTACTACGCCATGCTGAACAAGCCAAGCCACCTGCCGATCGACGTAAAGAGGGCCAATGGGGGACTCACCCTCTGTGTGGGGGGCGATACCAAAGCATCAGCAAAGCCTTGTTTGAATACGCGTACCTGCAGCAGCGCTTACATGATGCACGA
>NW_003315028.1:1043248-1052510 GCF_000150825.1 Verticillium alfalfae VaMs.102
CTCCATCGCCGCGATGAAGTGAGCGCAAGCAGCCCGTACTGACGACACGTAACAAACCCCCCAAACGTTTCACCAAACAACAACAATGGACGCACACACCCCCTACGAAACCTTCATCGTCGCCTCCCGCCACGGCGGCGCCCAGACGACCATCGACCGCCTGAACCCCCAAACAGGCCAGGCAACGCCAGCCTACGTCCTGCACAAGACGCCGGGCCAGAAGACGGCCGCCGTGCTCTACGCCTCGGCGGGCCCGAACGCGCCCCCGGCCGGCACGTTCCGGCACCACTCGCTCTCGGCGGCCACGGACGTGACCCTGCGCGGCGGGCCCCTCTTCAAGATGCAGCTCGTCGCCGAAGACTACCCCGCGCGCAAGCAGGTGTTTGCCTCGCCCGGCGGCGGCGCGCGGTTCACGTGGGGCAAGGACGCCGAGACGCTGTCCCCGCGCAAGCTGTCGTTTCGGGACGCCGCCACTGAGAGGGTGCTCGGCCGGTATGCGATGTATCCGGACGGCAGGGCCGCGGGGCCGCGGCCTACGTTTTCGCTGTACGTGCCGCCGGGGACCGTGGACATGGACATGTTTGTGGTGACGGGCGTAGCGGCCATGGATCTTTGGGCGGGAGAGGATGAGGCCGGGTTCAAGCTGCTGGGCAAGCTGTTTAGTTTCGCGGGATGAGAGGTGGCTTGTTTCATGGCGAGGTGTTCTCCGGGTTTTGTCTTTGCGATCACGAGCGGGAAGACGAGGTTAGCCATGCGGTAACTGGGCTGACTTGGGCATTTGAATTATACTCTGGTACGCAGCGCTCTCTCGCTTTGCATCATCGGTTCACTTGTGATGGGGTATCCTTTCGTCCTCCTCTTCGTCCGATGTGTCAGAGTCGTCGCCTCTGAACTCGTCATCAAACCCTTGCTCGCCAACGATGAGTTTTGTATAACGCTCCAGCTCCTCCAACTGCGCGACACAGCCCGTCAAGCTCTCGTTAAAAGCAAAGCCATAGACCTGGGCCCATTTCCCATTGGATGCGAGTGAGACGTGTAGTTCCGTTGATTTTCTATGCATCTTGTGCGCGGCGAGCTCTTCGGCTTCAATCTCGGCCATTCTGTCGAGGAGCCGTTTGCGGGCCACAGCTGCGCTGGGGAGATACCGCTGTCACATATCAGAAATCTTGCTGCCCTGTGGCGGGGAAGACGGGAATGCTTACAGGTACCTTGCGGTCAGACTTGAGAGCCCCAGCGAGGATGTACAAGTTGCTCAGGATACAAGCCACAGCATCACGCCGGTAAGATAGTAGTTTCTCAGCTGCCGCGTCATTGTCGCGAACATAGCCGGGGTCGTAGTTGAGCGCAGCCTGGCGCACAGCGATGAGATGCTCAAAGAAATTCTCACAAGCGTCGGCAAGCGCTGAATAGGGCAGCGGGTCGAAAGGGCTACGGAGGCGGAGCTCGTGCCGTGTCATGATGAGGAGCTGGCGGATTCGGACGAAGCCCTCACGGAGACGACCCTCGAGCATCTCTGAACGTTCAATGTCTTGCTTTGTGGGCTGTTTCTGTTCTTCGTAATAGACATATTTGGACAACACACCTAAGGCACGTTAGTGGGTTCGAAACACAAGGCGTGACATGACCATTCTGTACCTCTGTAGAGAACAGATTGGAAGAACAGCATGGAGGACAGAGCCTTTCGAAGTTCATGGCGCGAGACGAACGGCCATAGAATCCAGTTTATCATGACGGCGCTGACAGTGCCAACAAGAAACGCCAGTCCGCGTGTTGCAGCCATTCGAGCGGCGGATTGATGCTCATCAGCCGTGACGAGTGCCAGGGAGATGACGCTGAAAGACAGACATCCGGCAATGCCAGAACGCTATAAAAATCAGTTCAAGCCCCGCCGTGAGCCAAGAAGCAGTCATACTGACCGGATGGGAGCTTTGGGTAAAGCGATAAAGCATTGGTAGCATGTAGATGAGGGCAAAGACGGCCATGACATAGGGGTTACCGTCGCGCGCAGCATACGCGATCCCAGCCCAGACAGCCCCGAGGGTGACGCAGAGTGCTCGCATAAGAAGATCCTGCATGTTGCCACCGATCCTGGGAAAATATTCTTGTCAGCGGAACGAGAACGTCTACTCACGCTGGTCTGGTCCTCACCTCGGATGAACCATGACCCATGCCATGACGACCGCCCACCAGGACTCCTCTAGGTTCCACCAGCTTCGACTCTTCTCGAGCCAGGCTGGAATGGCCAGCAACGCAGTGAGCATGCAGACTTTGAGCGCATACTTGCTCTCGAATCCCTGCAGCCGATGCAGGATGCGCCAGATCTGGTATCCAAACTTGTTGTGTTTCGCTTCTGGTTTGGGCATCTCCTCGGCCTCCATGGTGGTCGGTGACCTCTCCAGCGGAGTTGTCGCACCTGATATGGAGCTCTTTCTTGACCTCGGAGCAGGCCGGTGTTCCCTAGACTGAATGGCTTCGATTAGTGTTGTAATGTCGTCAAAAGTCATCTTGACGTTGCCTAGAGAGGTCAGAACATTGCGTGCGAGCTGGAGGCTTTGGGTTCATACTGGCCGACACGCCTCCGCGGTCTCGTCTGATCTGCGCATTGGCGTAGTTGATGGCCTTGTGGAGAGAGTATGTCGGAAGGTAGAACTTGGGCCGTCCCGCGCTCTGCTTCATATCGTTGACGTGTACACCCAAAGTGTCTATCGAGCCAGCGGCACCACGAATGTGATGTGCAAAAACAAGAATGTTGGAGACCTCCTTGATGCGAAGTGTGTCGGGTAGGACGCCCGACAACTGTAGCTCTTGATCTGCTTGATCAAAACCGTCGATTGCCTGGCGTAAAAGATTCTTGGCCTGATCAACGTCGTACGCTTCGTCTTTCGGGGGTCCCAGAGCCGAGCGGTAGCCGGACATGTCCATGAGCGCAGCATCGCATGAGCGAATGACGCTTCTCATGTGCAACAGCATGTCCTCGGTAGGCGCGGCCAGTTTCAAGGCAACCAGTCGGAGCAATGCGTCTGGATCATCTCCCGGCATTGTTTTGGTATCACCAGAGGAAGCCTCCGTAGAGCCGTCAACATGCGTGGCAACAGCCTCAAACGCAGTGACTGTGACGGGAACGATGCCAGCCTCGGGCACATCCCAGCTCTCGAACAGTCTGGTTTCGGTCTTGAGCAGTAAAATCGAACGAATGACACCCTGTATTAGGTTGCGCAGCTCACGGACCTCGACGGGGTTATATCGCGTGAAAGATACATCGAGGCGGAGGTCGCGGTATGCGACGCCAACTGCCACGAAGACGCGGGCCAAGGACCGCCTGAGGAGTACGTTCCGCGGTCTGGGAATTTCCAGGGCGTCCTGTATTCACGTCTTAGCTCGGTTGTTCACCACCGCTGACAGAAATAGGAGTGTGATTGACTAACTTGCATGATGAGGAAAGCCTCGTGAAGTGTCTCGGCCAGAGCACGAGAGCCAGCATCGGGGAGGAACGCGAGGTTGACGACTAGAGAAATAGCCTGGCCCATAATCCATGGAATGCCGTACGACCAGAATTTGATATATCTAACCTGTTCGCCGTTCACTTCGGCGAGGCAGCTGTAGCACATGGCAATGCCGGCGGAAATCGAGAACTGGTAAAATCTAGTCCAGTAGGCTCGGATGTATGCAACACAGGCAATGAAGATGGAGAAGAAAAGGGCAAGAATAGCACCATAGCCCGTACGGGCATCCACGGTGGAATACGACAGGATGAGGCCAATGACACCCCAGGCAAGACCTGAGATGGTGCCGAGAATGGTGAGAATGGTGCCGTCGAGCTGAGGCCCCATTGGCCGGGCAGGGTGATTGATGATGACAGAAACAACCATGATGTAGTTGTAACGGCCCAGCCACTCCCTCACCTGCGGGGCAAGACATAGGCAGTACGCGATGAAGAAGGCGAGAGAAGCTTTGAAGAGCCTGACGCCCGACCTCGTGGTCATGACCTTGAAGAATACAGATCGCAGTTGACGTCTCTGTTTGGGCAGGAAGTGGTGCAAGGAAAGAGGCGGGTCTTTCGCAAAAGCGGCAGGGAGAGTAGATTCTGCATGTCTCATGAGCCTTTGGTAGTCGAGGGGCCGTTGCTTGAGGTAGATGGCGTCGAACCATCCATCGCGGATTTCCGAGATGCCGTGGGTGTCGGTATCGAGGTGGTCCTTCTCCAGGAGCTCAGCAACCATCTCCATGTCAACAGCCGAGCTTCGCCTTCGTTGGCGGTAGAGCTCTTCGGATTCGACGTTCAGGAGAGCGCTTTCTAGACGGTTACGGTCGTTTATCGTCTGCTCTCGATGGTGCGTCCAGGCTCGTCGGATGCTGAAACGACGACGCAGACCTGTGGTCTCCTGAGGCGGCGCTGGCAGATTTGCTGTGCCTGACCTCGTCTTTGCAAAGTCCACCATGGCAATGCTCTCCGTGCTAGGGCCATCGGCCGAGGGCATGGTCGGCGCCCTTGCTATCTGTGGTTGGGCTAATGGCGGAGCCGAATATTGGGATGCTTCGGGCGGCGGTGCCATCACGCGCACCGGCTCTGGCTCAGTGGCCATCAAGAATTTGCACTATGATAACAACCCGACAGCAGGCATCAGAAATTTCAGCAAATCTCTTCATTGCGAACCTGGTCGATTCGAGGTTGGGCATCAAGTAGTGGCTCAGAAGTTGAGGAAATGTTGACGCTTGGACAAATATCCAGGATCAGACTGGGATATCCAACGTGGCATTGACAAGTGGATCAGAATCATGCCTCGACTCAAGGTGATAGTTGATGTGACTGAGGTGATTGTGAGGACCAGGTATGTGCCGTTCGCGACTGAAGGCATTCGCGCCACTGCAAAGCCTCCCCACGAATCCTGCTCAGGTGTTGTCGATCAAAAGTATCCTTGGCCACTTGACCACATCCTGTTAGTCGATTGCTAGCGACGTCGCTCATCTGAAGGAGCTGATTGCTGGAGGGAGATGGCCAAGAACGGGGGCGTGAAGCAGCAGATGACCCAAGGGTGGAGCCGACCACATCACGTGATCCTCTCCGACCCGCGGGCGGTCGGCAAACCTCCACCGTCGACATCTTGCTCAACGACCACCAACCTCATCAACGTCCGCTCAACCGCCCTCAACGCTCCACCACCACCACCTACGCCTCCGCGCCGCCCACCACCCGAGGGTTCCTCGCCAACAAACGACGACACGCACAGCCGATTGATTCGAAACCCTGCCAACTTCACCCCACCCCGCCAGCGACAATGCCGGCGGTCCGACCGAGCGCTGCCCTGGCCCGCGCCGCCACCCGCGCCCTGAGGCCCGCGCCCGCCATGGCCGCGAGGCCCTTTCAGCGTCACCGCCCGCCGCGCCGGCGGCGGCAACGACTTTGACCCCCCGACCGGCTGGCTCTTCGGCGTCAAGCCCGGCGAGAAGTACGAGCGCGAGGGCTGGGAGGTCCCCTTCTACACTCTGTTCTGCGGCGGCATCGTTGCCCTGGGCGTGGTGCTGGCTTTTCAAGCCTGATACCTCGTAAGTTTCCCCCCCAAATTGTCTCCGGTCCTTGATTCAATTGGCGATGGAAGACTCTTGTGAGATGCGCTGCTTGGGCGGCATTGAAGATGATGGACGGGGATGGAAGTATCGTGGGATGAGTGATGCTGCGCCATTTGGGAATTTTCTTCGGAACCAACTGTTGCTAACGTGTCATGTGCTAGGCTCGACACCTGGGCCCTTGAGGAGGCCAGGAGGAGGTTAGAAAAGGAGGGCATCCTGCCCGACCCTTTCCCCGAGAAG
Organism: Verticillium alfalfae VaMs.102; assembly: GCF_000150825.1. Lineage (NCBI taxonomy): Eukaryota > Fungi > Ascomycota > Sordariomycetes > Glomerellales > Plectosphaerellaceae > Verticillium > Verticillium alfalfae. Next base: position 1,049,057 of record NW_003315028.1, read on the forward strand.
AAATAAGCTGTGGATATCTGTCACTGTCTACCACAGTTCTTCGTATTTTTCGTCACGGTTAGAGGGGGAGCAGAGGAGAGAGGGAGAGAGAGAGACAGAGGAAGAGCACCGAAGAGCTAAGAGGCGAAAGCCTAGAAGTAAATTGTACATGACGTCTGGTTTTCCTATGCAAGACGCAGTCTCGACGGTTTTCGGCATGGCTAGACCTGCATTAACGACGCTCGATCGTCAATAGTATACATCTCACCGACTGCCTGGTTTTTTCTCTTTGACATGTTGTACCACGTAATGCTCGCGGCAGAGCCTTGTACCATCAAAAAAGGCAATAGGGGACATTGAAGGTGCAAAGTTGTGCGAAAAGTCTAGTCATGTATTGACTTTATCTTTCTCTTCTTCTCTAGATCTACAAATTCAGATCTTCGCTTCAAAAAAAAAATCAATCAGGGGAACCTCTTCACTCTATCTTTGTCCATGGACACCACTCAAGCCTCCACGACGTGGCTCCACTCATGCTCCTCGTCACCGTACTGCCTCGCCTCGATCCAGCCCTTCATCCTGAGCGCAACCTCGCCAGACTCCTCGGCCTCGGACAGGCCGCAGCTCACCGTCTTGCCCTTCCAGGCGATGGAGCGCACCGGGCTGATGATGGCGGCGGTGCCGGACCCAAAGGCCTCGATGAGACGCCCCTCCTGCGCGGCCTCGTCGAGCTCCTTCATGGTGTACTTGCGCTCGGAGACAAGCCAGCCCTCGGGGGCGAGCTTCTCGCGGGCGAGGCTCAGCACCGAGTCGCGCGTGACGCCCTCGAGGATGGTGCCGTCGAGGGGCGCCGTGACGAGCTCATTCTGGCCCGTCTCCTTGTTCTTGAGGGCGACAAACATGTTCATACTACCGACCTCGGTGACGAACTCCTCCTGGCCAAAGAGCCACAGGTTCTGCTGGTGGCCGCGGCTCTCGGCCTCCTGCTGGGGCACGATGCAGGGGGCGTAGTTGGCGCCAAGCTTCTTGTCGCCGACGCCGCCGGGCCAGGCGCGCACGGCGTAGTCGGTGGCCTCGAGCGTGATGGCCTTGAAGCCCGTCGGGTAGTAGGGGCCGACGGGCGAGGCGATGACGTAGAGGAGGGCCGAGCCGGGCGCGTTGACGCCGAGCGTCTTTTGCGTGCCGATCATGGTGGGACGAAGGTAGAGGGAGTAGCCGCGCTCGCTGGGGATGAAGCGCTCGTCGGTGCGCACGAGCTTGCTGATGAGCTCGATCATGGCTGTCGGCTCAAAGGTCGGCAGCGCGATGCGGGCCGACGACTTGTTGAGGCGGGCCATGGCCATGTTCTTGTCGGGGCGGCGGATCTTGCCGGCCTTGTCCTTGTACGCCTTCATGCCTTCGAAGCACTCAAAAGCGTAGTGGAACACGCATGTTGCCGGGTCGAGCGAGAGGGTTCTGTAGGGGATGATCTGGGGCGCCAGCCAGCCCTTTTCTTTCATGTAGTCTGCCGTACAAGCTTAGTCAGGCAGTCAGCGGAGAGAGAGAGAGAGAGAGAGAGAGAGAGAGAGGAGCGCAGATGGTCTTGGTAGTCTGACCTGAGAACTTGCGGCAAAGACGAGCTCTCCGGCTTGCTGAGCTTGCCAAGGTGTCTTTGTCTTCTCTATCGTGAGCTGGAGGCGTCGAAGCCCCAGCGGCTTAGCATCAGAAGACGCCACCGGGCTTGACGCTGTACTGGCGTGCAGCCTGCCATGTCGCCGGGCGCTGTGTAGGAAAGCTTCCGATACCCAGGGCCTGCCGGGCGCTGGCGCGCGGGAACAGTTGCCGCAGCATAGCAGCGGTTGGGCTGTGGAAAAAGATTTGAAGGGCCTGATGTGATGTGACGAGAGCGATTGGAAGTAAAAGGACGGGCGAGGAAAAGACAGCGAGAAGGCTGAATGACTCAATTGACAGGAGAGGAACTGTTCAAGGGTAACAGTAGAGATTGATGGGGGAATGCCGAGTGGGAAGGACAGCAGCACAAGTAGTTTCCTGTGGTCGACGAGAGTCAGAGAGAGTCGGAGCTTCATCGGAGGCTTGAGCCGTTGTTTTCCATCTTCTGTCGCTGAAGGGCGCCCCAGCGGTACGGGTTACACCAGCTAATCAGGCCGGGCACTGGCACCTGGGCCAATCAACGGCAACCGAAAGCGGCGCAAGAGGACAATGGCAGCAGAACCTGGGGCCTTCGGTACTGGGGCCACTGGGGCCGTTGGATACCTGGGTACCCAAGGCAAGGTACCTTACCTCACTTACCTTACCAGACCAGGGACCTGACGCAGCAGTTCGTTACAGGGCTCCCTGGGGCACCAACTCTTCGGCTTTAGTGGAAGCATGGCCGCTAGCGCACTCAGCTCGCCGAATAAGGGTCTCGCCCAGTTGGAGCTCCGCTTTCCGCGTGCTACATGTACTTACATGAAGCTGGGGTCCAGTCATGGCTGGCCTAGGTAGAAAGGCCAGGGCTACCTAGAGGTCATGGCTTGATGGCTACCTAGAGGCCGGAGGTGAGCGATGCAACCTGGTGCAGGCAGCAACCAGCGTCTGACCTCACCTTGGCTCACCTTGGGACTTGGCTGCTGAGAAGTGCTGCTCCCCTCCACCCCCCCAATCCTCAGCATCGACAGGTCAACCTGGACACCTGGACATTGACGCGGCTGAGCCATTCCCACAGTCTTTATCGCCAGCAACATAAGAACATCCGACAAAGCACTCAAGCCATCGTCGCTACGGCCCACGAACAAAGACTTGCCTTCCACACTACGTGCGCATCTCCACTACAGCTCGGCGCAACCTGGCAACTCGTTCGAAGACGCCCCCCCTTTTGTACGCCGTCCCGTCATGAAGGTCGAGCTTCCACACGCAGCACCGCCCCCGCCTTGAATTCGAGGTGCGCAATTGACACAACATGTTCTCTTCGGCTTTCAAGTCGATCTCCTCCACCAACATCACCGCAAACTATTCCATCTCCCAAAATTCGACATCCACCGCCGGGCCCTGGAAGATTTACGACTGCAAGAAGAAGTCCACCGGCAAGGCCTACAGCGTCTTTGTCTTCGACAAGAAGTCCCTCGACAGCCATGGCAACTCGCTGAGCCGCAGCAGTGCCAGCGCGTTCAAGCGCACGACCGAGGAGGTTGTCGAGCGTCTGAAGAAGGAGGCCTCGAGTCTTGCCAAACTACGACACCCGAGCGTGCTCGAGCTCGTCGAACCTGTGGAGGAGACGCGAAGTGGAGGCTTGCAGTTCGTGACCGAGGCTGTGACGGCGTCGCTCGCAAGTCTGCTGCAGGACAAGGATGATCAGGAACGGTCAGGCGGGGTTGGTGGCCGCTCGAGCCGATATGTGACGGAGGATTCGGAGGGCGTTCGGAGGCGGCGCGAGCTCGAAATTGATGAGCTTGAGATCCAAGAGGGACTGCTGCAGATCAGCAAGGCACTCGAGTTTCTG
>NW_003315028.1:1052822-1060268 GCF_000150825.1 Verticillium alfalfae VaMs.102
TTACCTGGCTCCGTGCAGCTAAACCTCGACTACACCTCCCCCGATTTCGTCCTCGACAATAACCTCACAACATCGGCCGATATGTTCTCTCTAGGCCTCCTGTGTGTTGCTCTCTACAACTCGCCCCATCGCTCTCCTCTCGAAACCCATGCTAGCGTCTCGACATACAAAAGACTGTTCTCCTCCTCATCAACGATTCCGTCTTCATCCAATAAGTTCTTGGCATCCAGAAACTTGCCAAAGGACCTGTCGGCTCACGTCTTGCCGCGCCTCATCACTCGACGGCCGGCGCAGCGCATGACGGCCAAGGAGTTCCAGGACAGCGAGTATTTTGACAACATACTGGTCTCCACGATTCGCTTCCTCGATGCTTTCCCCGCCAAGACGCCCAATGAAAAGGCGCAGTTCATGCGGGGCTTGAATAAAGTCCTGCCGTCTTTTCCCAAGTCGGTCATGGAGAAGAAGCTGCTGCCGGCATTGCTCGAGGAGATGAAAGACAAAGAGCTCATCTCTTTGATTCTTCAGAACATCTTCAAAATCATCGAGTTGTTGCCGACGGCAAAGCGTGCTTTCAGCGAAAGCGTTCGGCCGAGGCTTAAGGAGATTTTCGTGTCGACCGGCAAGAAAGAAGCAGAGCCGCCAAAAGATCCAGCCAAGGATGCCGGTCTCATGGTCGTCCTCGAGAACATGCCCGTCATTTCGAGCAATTGCGGCGGCAAGGAGTTCACCGACGGTAAGTGGTGATTTTTGCGATAGCCGGCTCATTCCCATCAAGTCGCTAACTCGGCCAGATATATTACCCATCATCATGACAGCAATTGAATCAGGGACTCCGGCTGTTGTTGATGCGGCTCTGAGAGGGCTGCCTGCCATCCTCGCGGTGCTCGACTTCAGCACGATCAAGAACGAACTCTTCCCGGTCATCGCCATGGTCTTCAGTAAAACGAACAGCCTGGCCATTAAGGTGCGCGGTTGTCAGGCGTTCGTGGTGCTGTGCGGCGGGTCGAACGATCCGTCGAATGACGGCCTGGGCGACTTCAGTGCCGAGAGAAAGAAGACGACGTCATCCTCCAGCGCTCTGGACAAGTACACAATGCAGGAAAAGATTGTGCCCCTGATCAAGTCAATCAAAACCAAAGAGCCAGCGGTCATGGTGGCGGCACTCAACGTACTACGTGTGGGTGGGCGACACGGCAGACGCGGACTTTGTGGCCATGGAGATCCCTGCCTATCCTTTGGAACATGAGCCTGGGCCCCGCTGCTCAATTTTAAAGCAGTTTCAGGGCTTCATGGATCTCATCAAAAACCCTGTCGAAGCGCGTAGAGGACGAGCAGACCAAGAAGCTACAGGAACTGAACGGCAACGCGAATGGCAGCACCGTTGGACCAGAAGACTTCATGGCCTTCGGCGGCGTGACAGGCACGACTTTTGACAGCAACACCAACGGTGCGTCGGAGAACGACTTTGAACAGCTCGTCAAGGGCAAAGTCACGAGCTCCACCTCGGGCGACTCGTTTGCGAGCTGGGACGACGCCCCCGTGCCGTCGGCCATCACGACGTCAGCCCGTCCGTCGATGGGGTCTCGATCCAGCACACCCAAGGCTGCCGCCTTTTCGTGGTCGACACCCAGTCCGCCGCAAACGACGGCTGCGCCTGGTCAGTTTAACGGCGTCAAGGCGCAAGCGCAACCGACGTTCCGCACTGTGACGCCGGACCTGAGTGGATTCCAGTCGATGACTCCTTCGACGACGCAGTTCTCTCAGCCGATGCAACCCGCCTGCAGCAGCAACAACAGCAGCAACAACAGCAGCAGGGCGTCGCCGCAGCGCCAGTGAACTGGGCGTCGGCGGGCAATTCGGCGACGCAGTCCAACCCATGGGCATCGTCGCCGGCCCCGTCGTCGTCAGGCCTCGGGGCCATGAGCGCTTCGATGGGGAGTCTGTCCATGGGTGGCGGCGCGAGGCCGGGCATGGGGTCCTCACAAGGATCATTCTCACTTCCGCCGCCACCGGGTGGTGGCAGCGGCATGATGGGGTCGTCGGGATTCAGTCTCGCGCCGCCGCCGAAGCAGCAGCAGGCTGCCCCGGTGAACCGGTCGGCGAGCGGCATGGGTGGTATGGGCATGGGCGTGATGGCTCAGCAGGGGGCGAACTCGATGAACTCGATGGGCTCGATGGGCTCGATGGGCTCGATGGGCTCGATGGGCTCGATGAACTCGATGAACTCGCTGAACTCTATGAATGCAATGGCAGCGAGGCCCGGCATGGGCATGGGCGTGGGCTCTGGAGCGAGCATGAACAGCATGATGGGAACAGCTCAGCAGCAGCATCAACAACAACAGCAAACACAGCAACAGCAGGCAAAGCCTGGTTTGGATAAGTACCAGAGCCTGATATGAGGACCGAAGTCTGTTAAGCGCCTGTTGGTTTTGGCTGTTCACTTTTGGTTTAAGGACGTTTTCTCTCAGAGTTGATAGACAGCGTTGATAGATTTTGATGGTTGAAAAGCAATGCGATCCAGCTTTTGGAGACAAGGACCTGGAAACTCTTCGATCTCTTTCTCTCTATCTCACTCGAACATGACTCGAAATGACACAACATGGATGAGCGTCCCAAGGGCGCATGCGTGGCCCATCCATTATTTGCTACTGTTGGTCAGCACACAGAACATTGCAGGGACCAGAGCTTGACTTCCACAGCCCAGTCGAGTGTTTCCCGGAGCCTTTTCAACACGTGGGGAGCAGCACGGCTGGCGCCGTACGTCTCGTCAGCTGGCTCGTCCGCTGTATTAGCCGAGGCGGACTGGACCAGAACAATCGATACCAAATGGCACACACGGAAAAACCAGCGGGCGTGTTCTCCCCGTGGCGTGCGGACGGAGGCGCCGGGTCATGATGCCACCACTTCCGGGATTGACGCACGCAGAACACACCCAAGCTTGAACGGCGCATTGCACTCAGTTGTCGCACAGCCATGCACCACCATTCAAAAGGGGCAGAGAAGACGCGCTACACATGTTAGAAACGCGAGCCCGCATCCCCGACGATTTCCGTTCTGCAACGAAAGAAAGGAAAAAAGCAGATGTGGTTTCTTTTGGGATGTGTGTGCGTGGCAGTTGATGGGGGAGGGGATTTCCCTCTGGGCTGGAACATGATCCATGTCTGGCAATATCGGACCGGGTGACACGCTCGATAGCAGCACGTTCTGCAGGACCCCAAACCACACCTATCTTGCACAGCTGGCCGAAGATGGCGAGTTGTGTCGAGGGGACACCTCATCATGTGCTCTATTTTCAAACCACTCTTCTGCTCATCGCCTGACACCGTGATACTTGGAGGACATGTTCTTTTGCAGGCCCTCGAGTGCAATAGGTATCGATGAATGGAAGTGAGGTGGATGGATTCGCTGACAAGTTCAGCGCAATGTCATGCATGATGAGACTACCTAACGCATAGGCCGAAGCCGAAAGTGGATCATCCATACATTGTTCGCTCTAGCTTTGATAGTCCATTTTCACCGCCAGACTCTTTTCTTTCTACAGTGAACATCCGCCCTCTCGAAGCAATCATTGCGGGAATAACGTTATCGGTGTCTGACGGAGACGGGCGGTTCCCAGTCATGCAACAGGGTCATACAATGGCGACAGATGTCGATACTCCAACCCCCCGGGTCAGCAGAACAGACGGCCCGGTAATCAATCATACCTGATGAACCTACAAAAGGTACCTGGTCAAGGTAGGGTGAGTAGGCAATTGTCACAATTTCGACGACGCTTCCGGATTCAGCCCTCGGCGCCCAGCCCAGGCCCCTCCAGCCAACCAGTGTCCGGGCGGTGCTCAGGCAAAAGGCGCCAGCTCATGAGCTCATGCAGTCCATCGACGGGAACGGAGGACGATGACAGATCGGGCAACGCCAGCCACAACGAGGGCGACGTATAAGCGAACCCAACGAGTTTACCCGTTGGACGCATCCCTCATTTGTGCTGACTTGAATCCCATGGGGGGGAAAAGGAGCAAAAAGAGCGTTATGAGCTGGTACCCAGAGTATACGAGTAGCGTAGACGAGGGTCTAATCACGAATGCCCAGACCAGGCGAGTCCGGGTTTGGCCAAGCCCGACACCACACCACACACACACACACACACACACAGAGAGAGAGAGATAGATACTGTCACCATATACTGGTGCATTCCCGATGTAGTGCTTTCTGGCTCTCAAATCATTGGCCCGCTGGCCAATGCACCAGAAAAGAGGGAACCTTGGCTTTCCGTGCCATTTGCGTTTGGCTTTCCACTTGCATTTTTTTTTTCGATTCCATATGCATGGCCTGACGGGAAAAAAAAAGACGGAGGATCGACAAGTTGCTTCCTTCGTTCAATTGTTCATTCTGGCTTCCACTGTTGTAGTGAAACCAACCCAAATCATCAGACAAGAGCCCATGTGAGCGAGCAGGACATGCCAGAGAGAGAGAGAGAGAGAGAGACGCATCACATGACAGCCATCTATCCATTGATCGGCATCTCTTGACTTTCCGTTGCGTTTACCTTGTGGCTGAGGCAAGTGAAAATGCCCATACAACTCGGGTCTTGACCTGGACAAGAAGAACAAGAAGAGGGACGAGGAGGCAAGCCGAGGAGGCAAGCCGAGGAGAGCAGAGGAGAGCAGAGGAGAGCAGAAGAGAAGTAAAGTAGAGTGAGCCAAAGGTAGAGTTTCTAGCGAGGCCGCTTGGTCTTGCCTTGCCTTGCCTTACCTTGCCTCATCTTGCCTTACACTTTGGTGCTATTCCCTTTTCTTCTGCCCACCCATTCCTACTCTCCTCAACCTAGACCTTTCCACAACTCCCATTTTCCGTCGTCCGACTCGACTCACTTCCTCTCAACACGACACATCCCTGTTTTTGTTGGTCGTCTTCGCCCCGACTCCGCCTCTCTGTCTCTTTCTCTCTATCCACTCGTACACACACTCTATCTCGCTCTCTCTCTCTATCTTTCTCTCTCTTGCACTCTTGTCACCCTTGCTCCTCGATACCTTGACCTCAACTCTGCACACGGCCCGGAGTTGCGACGTCTGCCTTTTGCTTGCTTCACCTGGGCACATTCTCCTCCTCGCCCCCCCACACAACCTTGCCAACCCCCCCGGTCAATTCGTCTGCCTATCTCCCGTGCTCTTCCTGTTTGTCCCACCACACACACACACACACACCTCTCGCCATTCCGAATCGCTTCATCTAGTCATCATCACCATTGCCATCCGTCAATCAACCCCATCCATCCAAAACTTTCGACATATTGTCTCATCAAAGAGACAATCATACATTTTTGGGCCTTCCACCGTCGCGTAACTTGTTGTGGAATTTCAAGTTTCGAGCCTTCTGCGACAAAATCGCCGTCTCGTCAAGACTCTCTCGTCGGCACATTTTGCCACGCATAACAGACTCAACTCTTACACATCATCCCATTATGCGGACAACAGAGAGGGTAAATGGCCAACCTGCCAGTCGGACAGGTACGTGTATTCTGGGATTTCCTCTCTTTCTGTCTGGTCTTCCCACCTTTTTTTTTCTCTCTTGCTCTTCCTCTCCCTGTTCTTCCCCTTCTGCCTAGTCATGTCTTGTCTCACCCAACCATCGGCGGCGATCCGACCGAACCTGGGCGTTGTGGCCACTGTCGTGTCATTCGTTGCTCATTCACTCATTTGCTCCTATTTCACTGGCTTCTGTGTGCCAGGTTGTATTTCTCATCCTTCTGTTTGTGCACATTGTCGTTTCAGTTGCCTTCTCAAACCGACATTGATGTCCCAGACGCGTTCATGTCGATCCCCGCATCGTCGTCGCTCAAACACCAGACATGAAAAAAAACAAGCACATGAACAAATCACTGACCTGACCCAGAATCGCCGGCCAACACAACAATGTATCACAAAAAACCACAGCGCCGAATCGGCAAACGACGCGTCAAAGGCCCCAAAGGCATGACCGTCAACACGGTTGAGATGGCGACGTCTCGCTCCGGGTCGCTGTCGCGCGCTCAGACAGAAACACCGTCTCGGACGCCCACGCCCACGGAAATCTCCCACGACCTCGGCTTGCGAGAACTCGAAGAACGCGCCAAGGATGTGCGTGAATCTTGCTGGACACATGACTCTCTCTTTGAAGACGCCGTCGACGGCATCCCCTCAGACACCAAATTCGCCGCCGACGATCCCAACGCCTGTTCGCCAGCCGAGGCCTACCACCTTCGCCAGCTGCTGCGGACCATCGGTCCCCGCGAGTTCTGCCTGCGCACAGTCGACTCTGGCCGGTATACGGCGAAACGCCTGCTCACGGCCTTTAACATCCGTGCCCCGGCTTTTCTCGACGGCGCCCCCGAGGAGGCCTACACGAGCATGCTGACGCTCGCCTTCAGCCGTGAGCTGGCCAAGCGCGCCAAGCTGCCGTCGCACAACTCACTCGACGACGCCGTCGCCCTGCTGACCCGCTCCCGCAACATCATGGTCATTACGGGCGCCGGCATCTCAACATCGCTCGGCATCCCCGACTTCCGTTCCAAGAAGACGGGACTCTACGCCCAGCTGGAGCACATGGGCCTCGCCGTGCACGACCCGCAGGAGGTCTTTGACATTAACGTCTTCCGCGACGACCCCACCATCTTCTACACGGTCGCCAAGGACATCATTGTGAACACGGACCGCTACTCGCCGACGCATGCCTTCATCGCCATGCTGGACCGCATGGGCAAGCTGCTCACCAACTACACGCAAAATATTGACAACGTGGAGGCCCGTGCCGGCATCAACCCGGATCGCATCATCCAGTGCCACGGCTCCTTCGCCACAGCCTCGTGCCTCGAGTGCGGCTACAACTGCCCGGGCGAGGACATCTTCCCCGCCATCCACGCCAAGCAAATCCCGCGGTGCCCCAAGTGCGTCGCTCAGCTGCAGGCCGAGCGCGCGCAACAGCAACAACGCCGTCGCCGCCCGGGACGGCCCCCGAAGCGCGGCAACGCCGCCAAGCGACCCTACGCGCCGCGCCGGCGCTCCGGCCACGACAACCGGTCCGACGACTCGGACATCGACGACGACATCCCCCAGGGCGGCGTCATGAAGCCCGACATCACCTTTTTCGGCGAGGGTCTCCCCGACGCCTTTGGCCGCCGCCTCGCCGGCCACGACCGCGACCGCGTCGACCTCGTCCTCGTCATCGGCACCTCGCTCAAGGTGACGCCCGTGTCCGAGATTGTCTCGTGGCTGCCGCCCCACGTGCCCCAGCTCTGCATCTCGCTCGACCCCATCAACCACATCAACTTTGACATTGACCTGTTCGGCCCAGTGCGACGTTGTCGTCGCCGAGTTGTGCCGGCGCGCCAGCTGGGACCTGAGCCACGACATGGTGCCTCAGGGCCAGGCCGGTCGACGACAACTCCGAGCCCGGATGTCGAGTACCGGACCG
>NW_003315028.1:1060773-1069890 GCF_000150825.1 Verticillium alfalfae VaMs.102
GAAGGGGGGGGGGACGCTAGTGTTGATTTTTTGTTTTCCTCTTCTGTCCGCGTCTATTTCCTGCTTGGTTCCTCCCCATGTTCTCTCTCGTCTTTTCTGTCCCCTGCCTGCTCGCACGCTTCTCCCCTTCGTTTCCCTGCTATCTCGACTTCGCTTTTGCGACATGGGAATAGACGAGGCCGGGCAATGATGGAATCATGTCTCCTTCCATACACGCCACGCCCTGCAGGCCCTCCCTCGCTGCGGCAGCACGGCCGAGAAAGGGCAAGAACCGAAAAGAAGTATCGTTCGGATGGGATGGATGGATGGATGACCGTAGCATACTAATGCCAAAACACCATGGAAACATTCAAAAACTCTCACCGCAAGCATCAGCGACGCGTGTCTCATGTTGGAGGTAGTCCTCGAGGACCGAGGAACCGATGGCTCGACGCAGAACACGAAGCGTCACGTCGGCCATGCAATGAGTTCACGTCTTCATCATTGCGCCGGACTGTCTATACGTGCCACTCTGGACGTAAATTATGAATGAAAAACAGGACAAGGGAAGCCGGAAGACCATGCGAGGGCCCAAAGGACCCGAGGTATCGTACAAGTACAGAACAGGGGGCGTCGCCGCGTCCCGCCTCAACGCCATAATGCAGTCGGGCATCGGCCCGAGGATGAAAGAAAATAAAAAATACACTCTAGTGCTGTGCGCCGCCCATGCTGCTCGTCGACTCCGTCTGTCCCTTCGCTGCCGCTGGGCACTCCACTTCGTGCCCCTCCTCCTGGATGCTGACGTGTCCCGACGTCGAGTTCTGCCGCGAGATGCCCTCTCTGCTCTCGCCCGCCAGGCCCGCGTCCGAGCGGTTCCTCCTGGGGTCGTTGGGCGTCCAGTTGGCTGCCACACCGGCGGCAATGAGGCCAGCCATGACAGTCGGCGCGCCGAGCGCCGAGTTGGACCTGCTACGGTTGCTTCGCGAGCGCCTACGTGACTCGGGCGTCGGTGCCGGGGGTGCCTCGCTGATGCTGGCCTGTCGGGGTGGCGTGGCGGGCGGCGCCGGGTTGATGACCGAGTTGGACCGCGAGTGCGTTGGGCTTCTCGAGTACGTCACAAACGTCTCGCGAGGGTGCTGAACCGCAAACTTGAGGTTGTTCAAGCGTCCGCCCTTCATACGCTTGAGGAACGTCAGTTCGTCCCGCACGTCCGCCAGCGCTTCTGGGTACTGGCCAAACTCCTCGTCATCCACCGTGAGCTTGGGCCCGCTCTCCTTGGACTTGCGTTTGAGGTAGTCCGGGATGAGGCGCTCGACAAACTCGTCGGGGATGAGACGGATGACGATACCGAAGGGAATGGAGAGGAACCCGAGGACAATGGCGATGCCCCACATCAGGGCCGTCTGCTTATCAGGAGCAATTGACAAAGCAGCACCACCCACAAAGATGATCAAAATCTGTCCGCCGATCATAATCGAGCTGATAGCAACGAAAAAGTAATTTTGCGTAAGACCTTCAAAGATGTTGAAGCGATTATCGAGGCGTCGGTTGCTGGAAGCGGTTAGTCAACGCAATAGCATGATACATGGGGTTTGATCAACTACTTACTTCCACTGGTTGAAGATTTGCATCCACACAAACGTGTTGAACACGAGAGTGCGGACCTGAGCTTCAAACCTCTCTGGAGACAGGTTCATCTCATTCTTCACAAGGTCCAGATGATCGTAGCCGTAGAAGAGCATGAATGTTATGGCGAGCTGGTAGATAGCTTGGCCGATGATCATTTTCCACATCGTCGTAGAGATGATCGAGGCGTTGCGTCTCTCGGGCTTCCTCAAGAGAACGCTCCTCTGAGGCGGGTCCGTGGCCAAGGCGAGAGCAGCGAGAGTGTCCATGATGAGATTGACCCACAGCAGCTGCACCGCTGTGAGGACCGATACAGCACCTTCGCCTCCGTTGCTGGAGACAGACGTAACGAATGTGAGCACGACGGCAGTAATGTTGACCGTGAGCTGGAACTGGAGGAAACGTTTCACCGCGTCGTTGACCGCACGTCCCCACATGAGAGCCTTGACAATCGAGTTGAAGTTGTCATCCATGAGAATGATTGCGGAAGCCTCCTTGGCCACTTCGGTGCCCGCGATGCCCATGGAGAAGCCGACATCTGCTGTCTTGAGAGCTGGCGCATCGTTCGTGCCATCACCTGTGACGGCGACAATCTCGCCCTGTTCTTTCAGGCGCTTAACCAGGACGCGCTTGTCCTCGGGGCTTGAACGAGCGAGAACGTGTAGTCGAGGCAGAATCTCCATTTGTTCGTACTTGGTCAGGTTGCGGAATTCAGGTCCCTCCATCACAACACTGTGGGGCTGCAGAATGCCGCACTCCTTGGCGATGGCCTGAGCAGTGATCTTGTTGTCTCCGGTAACCATGCGGACGCAGACACCAGCGCCCTGGCACGTGCGGACAGCCTCGGGGACGCCTTCACGTAGAGGGTCCTGAATGCCTACCATGCCGACGAAGACCATGTTCCGGAATAGGTCCTCAAAATGAATCTCGTTCTTGTCGGCGTCACCGCGATGGGCGGTTCGCGGGGGCCATTGGGGAAAGTCTTTGTACGCAAGGCCAATCGTACGAAGGGAGCGCGAGGCGTAGCTCTCAATGAGGCCGTTCACCATCTTGTGGTTGTCGACAGTCATGGACACAAGCGAGGCATCGGTCGACGGTTGTCCGAAAAGCTCGCTGCACTGGGCAACGACAATCTCGGAGGCACCCTTGACAAGCAGTCGAGCGCCACCACTCGGGAGTTGGATAACAATGCCCATGCATTTGCGGCCGGAGTCAAAGGGAATAAGCTGAAGGGTGTGAGCGTTGGCGCGCTCCTCGCTGACCGGACCCATGCCGAGGTGAGCCTGGGCCAGCAGGAGCAGGGCACTTTCCGTCTTGGAACCGATGAATGTCTTCTCGCCATCGACCTCGCCCTCAAAGGCAGTCGAGTTCAGGACAATCGACTTGAGAAGGATCTCCTTGACCTCGGGTTCCAGCATCTTGACGAATTCGGGAATCTGGATGTCACCGCCCTGCTCGACGGCAGAGCTGCCGAGAGCACTGCCTGAGCTTCCAGGGCGCTGGGCCCGAACTGATGCGTAGTCCCGATCGTGCCAGCCACCACCTGCATCTTGTTTTGGGTCAGCGTTCCAGTCTTGTCGGAGCAGATGTTCGTCGCGTTGCCCATGACTTCGCATGCCTTGAGATGCCTGACGAGGTTGTTGTCTTTCAACATTCGTCTCGTCGCGAATGCCAGGGCAAGTGTGACGGCGAGAGGCAGTCCCTCGGGAACAGCGACGACAATGATGGTGACGACAACGATGAAGATTTCGAGGAACATTTGACCCTTGTCAGCCGGGGTGACATCGCTGTCGAGACGGGGCAGCCGCACAAGGAAGCGAATGAAAAGGACGATGAACAGGAGCAGACCGGCGGCACCTCCAAGCTTGGCGATGTACTCGGCGATGATGTTCAGTTTGGACTGAAGCGGTGTGACTTCGGGATCCTCGTTGAGTGCCATGAGCGTCTGGCCGTAGGTAGAGTTCACACCAGTCGAGGTGACCATGAAGGTGCCAACACCTTCCATGACACGTGCGCCAGAGAGGATGAAGGGGTCCATCTTCTTGACATCTTCGTGGTTCTCAATGGCGGCAAATACGTCAGCCGCCGCCTTCTTCTTGATGATGTCGGACTCTCCCGTCGCCTGAGATTCGTCGCATTTGACGTTGAAGCCCTCAATGAGCAGGCCATCGACTGGAACCAAGTCACCTGGTTCCAGGTGAACGACGTCGCCCACCAAAATGTCGTATACGGATATCTCCATGATCCTTCCGGAGCGAACAACCTTGACATCGCGGTCTTGCTTCTTCTTGTTGAGCTTGGCAAACTGTCGCTCCTTGGAATAGTCGTTCAAGGACCCAACAACAACAACGATGACAATGGCAGCCACAATGGCGACGCCCTCCACCCACTCCACCCTGGACTCGCCCTCTTTGTGTTCACCACCCACCGATTGGTAAATGCCGATGGCGAGGGAGACGACAGCAGCAGCAGTCAGAAGCATCAGGACCTTGTCTTGGTATGTGATCCACATGAGCTGCAAGAGACTCTTGCCCTTCTTCTCCGGAAGGCGGTTGTCCTTGAAAACTCGCTTCCTGTCGACAAAGCTGCCGTCCCCGCCCGCTGCGGGATGAGGACGCGCAGGGGCCGCAGAATCCTCCTCCTTGTGACGGCCATCTGACTTGAGTGCCAGGTGGCTCGTGGCCTGCTCATACGTGACGTGCTGAGGGACGTTGTTCTCTTCGATACTGAGACCTGCTTTCCGATCGCTCTGGACACCCTTTTCGAGGCCGGCCAAGCCTCCAATTTGGTAGAAGGCGGCCAGGCTCTTGGGGTTGAGAAGCTTATTCAGTTGACCAGGACTGAACGCAAAGGGGTTGTTGTCGACTTGGAAATCGCTCTCCTTCCCTTGGTCTGGCTGCAGCGCAGTGTCGTCCTTCATCAGCTTGTCGTTGGAGAGGTGGTGGCTGTGGAAGCCAGTCTTTTCGGCGTTCGAGCCCGACACGGCGAGAGTGTCGCCTTGCGAGGAGACGAAAGACCGAGAGGTCTCCACGTCGTCGTCGACCGAGTTTTGTCGTGAACGGGCGGTCGTCGGCACGGAGAGGAAAGCGCGATCGTTGCCTCTGGCAGTGATGGGGCTCGAAACGTTGTGTGGGCTCCGGGGCCGGCTATCTCTGCTGTCGAAGGAGGTCTCGGCACGGAGCTCGGGGCGGGCATAGGGGTCCTGGGCGGCGAGCATGTTCTGCGAAGCGATCCATTGCGCAGCGGCCGGGTCGACAACAGTGGAAGGACTGATAGCATCTTCTTGAGGGGAGGTGGGACTGGCACCGAGATTCGCTCGCGCGTCGTGAGGCACATCGGGAGTCGAGGTCGCGGCCGTGGTGTCAATGGTAATTGTTGGTCTGTACACCCGTTAATAGGCTAGCACTACGTACGGCGTGGCGGCCACAGCTGAGGGTTGACAAAACTCTTGTCACACATACGCGCGAGGTCTGCGCTGAGCAGGAGCAGGGTCGTCCTGCGCGTCGCGATTGGGGTCCATGATGGCGGTGTTTCCGTGTTGGATGAGGGCGAGGCGTGCGCTGTGGCGCGCTGGGATCGAGTTTGAAGAGGAGCAATACAAAATATATCGGAGAAGTAAAAGTAAAGAATGCTGTTGTGAGGTTCAGAAGGGCGTGGAGCGAGGCAGCGAGAGGTGCTCAGGTCCCATGAAGGATGGTGAATGAGGGTCCGCAGAAGGCGGCGAGCGTCATGCACGGCACCAAGCTACTTCTGCTCTGCTATTATGATTGTGAGAAGGAGTGTGATGAAGTCAAGTAAAGTAGAGTGAAGCGGTGCAGGGTGCTTGTCGGAGGCAGACGCGCACAAACACTGATCAGGCCAGCAGGGGGCGGCGGGCCAAGGGAGGGGGTTTATGGATTAGATGTCGAAAGGAGAAAGCAGTAGAAGGAGAAAGCAGTAGAAGGAGAAAAAAGCATGACATCGAACACAGATGACGAGAATAGCAAGCAGCGGAAGTTTGCTTCCTGCAACATGCATTATTTTGCCTCTGCCTTCGCTACCTTTTTAGGTACCCTGCTCGGTAGGTGACCTTGAGGTAAGGTGCGTGGCTACCTGGACCTTGCCTTCTGGAGATACCTACCCAGGTAGGTACTTACGCCCATGTACCACGCCTGACCACGTACACCCCCAAGTTACCCACCCACCTAGGTAGGCACCTACCTACTACATGTTCCCTTCGATACGGCGAGCTTTGAGGCTCCTGGGGCACGTCTCCCCCAGTGAGGCAGTGCAACCGCTGAGGCAGGGTCTCTCACTGGCCACCGGCTCTCGCAAACGGGGGAAAATGGGGGCCACCCGAGGGAAGGGCTAGGGAAGATTCGAGGAAGGCGCCAGGGGGCCCAGGGGTACGGCAGGAGCTGATGGCACCTCGGCCGTGGAGGCTAGCACTGTTGGGGCGTAGTGGCCGCAGGGGCCTCGGTGCTTGACATATGCAGGGGCGCGGGTAGATCGCTATTCGGCCACTGACTTCTACACCCGGAGCCCTACATGCCTATGCCGGACCTAGGTACCTACCTGCCTAGGTAGATGGTAGGTACACAAATGCCTATCGGTTGAGGTACCCAGGCAGGCAAAGCCAAAGGACCTTCTCCAGCGCTGCCTCCTATTTCCCCCTTCGTCGCCCGCCAGTCTCACACCACAACCACCCTGCTCGCGACATCAGTGTCGTCAAGCACCGGGCGGGGCATACCATGACACGACAAGACAAAGACAAAGAGATGAAAGCACAACATCGAGCAGTATCATGCCAATCGCCAGTTGCCCTAGCTACGCGCCGTATCCGCTCCTCTTTCTGACCTTCTCGAGAGGTACCCCGGAATGCAACTGTGGGCGGACGGGGCGAGCATGCGCTCTATCTGCTGCTGTTGGTCCTTGGTGCCTCGTGTTCCCGCATGGCTACCGCTGTTTGTTGTGTCGGTATAAGCCTTTCACCTTGGTATCCAATGAGCAAGCCACCAGGGGAGGGGGGGCGAGAGAGTGCTACGCAAAATGCTCCCAACAAGCAAACACGGCGCCCTGTGAAGGTTCGACGTACTGGGTTGGCCCAGCCTGATCAGATCAACAATGACATGGCTTGCTCGCTTTTTTTTCAGCCGTCTTGGTTTGCATCAGATGGCCAAGCTTTCCTCCCTCCCTCTCTCCCTCCCTTCGTCTCATTACAATCGCTTTGTTGACAATATCTCCAGGGCCGACAAGTCTCCACCCCGTCTAGAAACAACCAGGCCCAGCGAACTTGGACGAACATTGGCCAACCAAGCCGACAAGGGACGCTCATCTCGTTTCTTGGCATGATCTCCGTGCCATGCCAAGCTCCACCCCTGGCCCATTCCCCCCGAGCACTGCAAAATTGACCGCGGCAGAGAAGGGGGTGAGCGGCTGTTCGGAACTGCCAATTTGGCACCAAGATTGGTCAATGGGCATGTGTCTATTCCTCAGGAGGCCTTGGGAGGACCGACCTGAGCTGTCATCAGTCAGGCGTGAAAAGGAAGCAACCGGCGAATCCAGCTCCCATCATGTTCGCTGAGAGTCCCTTCGGACGTAAACTGCCCGGCACACAAAGAAAAGATGGAGCGAAACAAGACAAGTGCCACACTCCCTTTAGCCCCAAAGTCGGGCGCTTCACACCAAGCGCCTCAAACCGTCCGACTCTGGCGCCTGAGCCACTCGCCCTGTCCAAGGGTGACAGGTTGTTGGTCACGAAACGGGGCCTTGTCTTCAGTACGGCAAAGCTTCAATGAGTCTGTGCCTCCCAGCGTTATTCCCGTCTGTCTCATTCTGTCGGATCTGCACTGCATTTTGCCTATCCGCACTTTCATCCTCGTTTGGGGTTGCCTTCTTGCGAAACCGGCTGAGCTCTTGGCTCGGTTTGGGTTGCCTCAGTGGGTTGCATCTGTCGTGATATCAATCGTGTTGTCCATCAGCGCATCCTTGGGACGTGTGTGTCGCATTGTAGATTTAGTCTCGGAGGCTGAGTAGCTTGACGAAACTCTACGTGCGCCGTGCAAGACACGATCCGAATGGTGTTCATCGGTATCAGGAGCGTACAAAGTTTGTGAGGCAAACCGCAGATCAACCGCATAGCCCGTCTGAAATGAGTGACAACTCCCGTGGCATATTTCTGGCCCTGGATTTTGGTTCGACAAAGTTGACAACCACGGGGCGAGGTAATCCCAATCGGAACGTTATCATGCGCAACATGCAGAGTGCGCCTCGGGGCTTCGTTGGTGCTGGGGTGCTTCCAGTCTGGTACCGATCCTCGTATGCCAAAGGCCGCCCTATGCCCATGAGCTTGATTCGCGCATAAGGCAAGGGAGAAGCTTGGCTAGGTACTTTCATGACATTCGATATCTCATAGGGTCTGTTATTTTCTGGTCTCGAACTGTCGTTATGTCATGAGCACCCGGAATTGAGGCGGGATGGATACTTTCGATCGACCGAGTATCGAAGGCTGATCTCGGGTATTGACGTTGGCCTTGCTACAATTGAAGCACCATTCAACACTCTCTCTCGGATTGATAGAGCGCTGCTCGTTGTATCAAGTTATCCAGTGGCCCGCACAGTTAGGTTACTTCGAGGGGGCCATCGGCGGGCCCCATTCAATAACCATATTCAGAACTACAAGCGCAGCATATTATGCTATTGTAAGGAGGCTATCGACGTTGCCAACCGCGCAAGACCGTCAGTTGCATGTCCGCAAGCTAAGCCACTCAACGTGAGTTCACGAAACGTCATGCGGGGTGCTTTACCACACTCAGTCACAAGACATGATCCAACGTGACGGTCGACAGAATCGCACGCGAGTGATGCGAGCTGTGACACGGGAGCATGAAAACACCAGTCTGAAGCATTACCGTCTAACCCTGACGTGCAAACCTCACCCAAGAACACAAAACTTTTTACCCCATAGTTGACCATTTTAATAACCCGGAACACCATCAAAAACCCTTGTCCCACGAGGACACACACACCGGAGACTGAACAGGCAGAGGATCACCTCCGGCCCAGATCAATCTCCCTTACAAGTTCCATCGTGCCCTCACCCTCGCCGGCGGCGGGGGTCTCGACGCCGAAGAACCCCGCCACAGCCGTCCGCACGACACCCCGCCAGAAGCCAGCCACGACCTGCCCCGTCCGGCCGTCGCCGCTCTGCTTAAAGTCCGGGAAGGCGTTGACCTCGAGCAGCCAGGCGTCGCCCGCGGCATCGACGAGGAAGTCGAGCCCGTACACCTCGAACGCGCCGGGTAGCGGCTGAAAGTGCACCGTCATGCCGCGCGCCGCGCCCTCGAAGACGTCGCCCGTCAACGCGCCAATCTTGTCCCGCACGCGCCGCTCGACCGCGGGCGCGAGCCCCAGGGCCGCGAGCCGGCGCACCGTCGGCGTCGTCGTCGTCGCCGTCGTGGCGCTTCGTTGCCGGGCCGACGTCTGGAGCACGTGTTGTGAGGTGGGCGTCGAGTTCTCGGGCGCCGTCCACGG
>NW_003315028.1:1069990-1093438 GCF_000150825.1 Verticillium alfalfae VaMs.102
CGAAGTCGTCACCGTAAATGGCCTCCAATACCATGAGCTCGTTCTCTTGCAACTCCTCATACTCGATTTTCGGGGTGCCGGCGGCTTCTGGGCTCGTGACCTTGAGGCCAGGGAAGCTCGAGTCATCTTTGGCGGGCTTGGGCAGATTGATGATGGGCTTGTTCCACGCCCCAGATGATTTCCACGCCATTATGAGACGATGAAGGGAGCGAAAGGGGTCTCACAGCATAAGCTGTGAGTCCTTACTGTGGGAAGCTCATTTTCGTAAGTGTACTGGTGACTGATAATAGGTAAAAAGTGGTGTTGAATGAGCAAAGCGTCACCCACATGTCGAGACTTCCACTGGCCTTGAGATCAGCACCCTGCACAAGGGACCCTTAGGCTGCAAAGCGCTACCAGCCCAGCTGATAATAGCGGGGTCGTTGCAGGGCAGCGGCCTTCCCTGTGTGACGTGGTTCTGCCCGGCGGCCCGCAATTCGACACGCAGGCCTGCCAATCAAAAGGACTACAGCCTCTAGACGCTGGAGGCCTTTCGCGACTCCTCCTCTAGCCGTTTGGGGTAACCAAGTAAACAATACACCAGGCCTCGATGAGACCGAACCCCAGATTCTCCCCATTACAAACACCCCACGACCCCGACGACATTTGCGACAACCCATCTTGAAAAGCGCGTCAGAGGCGAGCATGTCGCTGTAGACGTACACGGACAGGCAGCCGACGGCCAGCACGTACGTGCGGATGTGGAACTTGCGGCTGTCCGTGTTGAGGAGCAGCGGCGGGTGGATGTACGGCTGGGCGACAAAGTGGCGCAGGTGCGATGTCGTGATGTAGTCACCGCTGCCGTCGCGGGCGCCGCCGCCGGCTTCTTCCCCCTCTCCGTCTCCGTCTTCGTCTTGGTCTTCGCCGGCATCGCTGTCGGGCCTGTCGGCCTCCCATCCGTCAAAGATGGCCTGCAGCTCGTCCTGCGTGCTGAAGAGCCGAATGCCCTGGCCGCGGTCGCTCATGCCGGGCTTCAGGATCCACCAGTCCCGCTGCGCCGGGTCGTCCTTTTCCTCGTTCCGCTCGAGGCTCTCGCGCAGGTCAAAGGCCTCGACGAGGGCGTCGTCGAGAAACTCGGCGTAGTCGAGCTCAAAGTGCTCGCTGCGCTTGACGCCCGTGGCCAGCGACGAGGACGGGTGCTTGGCGGACCACGTCTCCACCGTCGCGGACAGGTAGTGCTTCCGGATGAGAGCTTGCGGATCATGTAGCTGTTGATGAGCACGGTGGACGAGTGGTCGGCGGCGTACTCAAAGTCAAGCGTCTCGTAGGGTGCAATCTGCACGAGTTTGGCTGTCGGCGAGGGGACAACGTTCGCCAGCGACAGGACTTCATCGGCTGACGAGGATGGCGAGTGGGGTAGCAGCTCCCAGGATCCCTCGGGCAGGAGTGAGTTCATGGCGTCCAGAATCAGGGGCTGGACGTATTCGTCGCCGTAATCGACAACGGCGTAGCACGTGGCCGTCTCTGCCTGTTCCGGCTTCTGGGCCTCGGCGGGCCTCAGGGGTAGTTGCTGGCTGCTCGTCTTGGCCTCCTCCTCCCGGGACGGCGAACTAGTAAACACAAGCGTAAGACTTTGCTCTATTATATGGGTTCTGCCGGTTTCTGCGTAGAATACAGGCAAGCAAGCGTTGCTTGGTGGGGTGGGGGATTTTGTCCTCGCTCGGCCACAGTCATGTCCGTCTGTTGCTCGTCGACCCCGAACCCGGCGCTAGAGCTGACCCTCCGTATATCTCGCATCTCCAGGTGCCCGCTCCCTGCTCAAGAGAAAGAAAAAGGGGGGTCCAAAAAGCAAGGCGTATGTACTCACAGAACCAGCTCTTTCTCATGCAGATGCTCCGCGGCGTGCCAGAAGTTTGCCTTCAAGGCCGTGACGCTGTGACTGTCAGTGGAAGATCCTGAAGACGAAGAGAAGAGGGGGTAAAAAAAAAAAAAAAAAAAAAGAAACATAACCGGGAAAGTGCAGACGAGAGTTTTCTCACCTTGTGTATCCCTTCTCGACAGCCCAGCCATCGTTGCCAGGCGGCGCATCCTCGACGCTCTTGTAGACGCCGGCAAAGGACGGCGCCCACTTGAAGTGCCTCTGTCTGTGCTTGTGCAGCAGCTCGTCCGCTTTCCTCTCGCCGCCCTGGACCTCGCCGCCCTGCCCCTCGCGTATCCTCTCCTCCTCGACAACCTCGTCGGCGGCGTCGCCGTCGAGCTCCTGGAAGCAGCCGGCGTCGTGCCAGTAGTTCTGCAGCACGCCGGTCCACAGCGTCTTGTGGGTCTCGACGCCCTCGACGAGCGGCACGTTGACGCTGTAGAGGTCGACGCTGGCGTCGGCGGGCAGTCGGCGTACAGCTTCTCAATGACGCGGACGCCGTGGCGCGCGGCGCCGCCAATGATGACGGGGTCGTGGTTCCGCGAGAAGAAGGCATAGCTCAGGGCGATGGCCTTCTTGCCGCAGATGGCGCCCTCCATGGCGCCGCCGAGGGTGCCGCTCGACAGGGCAAAGACGGCCGTCGTGTTGCGGCCGTAGTTGGGCCCGCTGACGACGAGGTCGACGGGGCCGCGCTCGGCGAAGAAGTGGTGCAGGCCGATCTGGACGCACGAGGCCGGCGTGCCGTCGACGAGGACCCATTCCTTGTCGGCGTCAAAGGTGCCGGGCGTCGCGGGGTCCGACGTCGTGGGCCGCGTGTGGATGGTGCCCTCGGCGTCATCGCCGTACAGGTTCGGAGACGGCGTGTAGTAGACGGGCTTGACGGACTGGCCGATGATGTGGGCCTTGCCGATCCAGGAGCGCTGCGTGTGAGGGAGGCAGACCGAGACGGTGTGGCCCGCCTTCTTGAGCTCGGCAACGAGGGAGGCGACGTAGGGGGACGAATGTGGCGAGGGGGGACCGTCGTCGTTGGTCACGAGGATATGCATGGTGTCTTGTCCTGTGTCTACCGATGCAGAAACTTAAAATTTGAAATGCCCAAGACAGCCAGCGAGAATGAGATGAGATGAGATGAGGAGTGATGGAGGTGACGTGAGGGTAAGACCGAGAGAGGAGGGGTCGTGAAGAAGATGGTGGCGGTTGAGCGTTGTGGGTCGAGCGAAGTGGGATGCAATAGTGGGGTTCGTTGATGCTCATCGACGCCCAATCCACGCCATTACGCTATTGCCTCGGAACGGACCGGCCTACATGTACATTCTCTTGGTCTCTTTCTCTTCCTTGGTTCTCTTCCTTGGGAAAAGATGTGTTGCGTGGTCGCCGTTGGCTGTTGGTCATCAAATGGTCCGGTTTTGTGACAGCTGTTTGTTCCATGACACAACACGCAAAACATCACGTAACGGATGGCTAAACAAATTGGTACAAGCAAGTCGTATTGAGGGGGAATCATTCTGTCATGCCTTGCCCTGACCTGACACCGCGAGCCTGCTGCCAACCTACCTACCTGAGGAAGAAAAAAAAAAGTTGCTACCTACGGGGTTTTGTTCCCCTCCGTCGAAACCCATTCCCATATCTGACATGACTGGCAACAGGGCGTAATTACACTTCGCTCCTTTTCTCCCTTGATGCTATGCCTCGAGCGGGCCACAGCGGATATCCGTTACCAGTCATCATGTGAAAACAGAAAGAAGAAAACGAAAAAAAAAACCAAAAGGCCGAAAGAGGGCCCCGCAAACCAAATGCGTCATGTAGAGAAGTGTACACAAAAAACCTCGGACACCGGCGCTGTCTGCTCTTCCAGCCAACGGAAAGAAAGAGAAGTGACATTGACAGCCAGTCATGTCCAGTCAGGTGAAACATCATCGTGATTCGCCATGTGTCGAGGAAACAGAAGATTACCGAAGCGAAGTAGAACAAGGCCAGAGAACCACAGAGAACAAATCAGAGCCCTAGATACAGCTAGGACCTGGTGCGTTTGGGTGTGGCTGCGTTGAGCTCGTCGCTGGCAGGCCTCTTTGTCGTACGCTCTGTGCTGTCAGGTCGGCTCTTGACACGACGCCAATCTTCGAAGAGCGTGCGGCCCGTCTTTGCTCTGGAGGGTGTCGCATCTTCGCCCTTGGAGAGGAAGCGAGTGGTGCGGCGTGTCCCAGGAGGCGTGGCAGCGGGGCCGAATCGGGGTGCCGCAGGAGTGGCGGGGCAGGACTCTTCGGCAGCTGGCGTCTCGGGCGTCTCCTCGACCTTGTCCTCCTCATCCATGTGATGATCCTCAATGTCGGTGAGCGCTTCCTCATCCTCGGGGGTAACGAGAATCTCGGGGGGCTCAGCGCGCTGGAACAGGCGGCGGGGCTTGATGGATGACCGAGTGAGGGGGCGGCCGAGATGAGCCTCCAGTGCCGCCTCCTCGTCAAGGCCGTCGTCGTTATCGGCGAACTTGCGGAACACCTTCTTGCCACGGCTAATTTCACAGTCAGCTGCCAAGCTCACAGGGAAGGAACGAACGAAGGAGTACTCACAAGACATAGACCATTCCGTCCTCACGCTGAAGAGCCTCATCCACGTGCTGAGCGCCTTCTCCAGGCACGGTCACCTTGCGCTTGCTCCGGCGAAGGCGCGGTTCGGGCTGCACCTCCGCGTGGGAGCCGTAGAAGGGGTTCTCGACGCTGTTGTCGACCTCAGGCACGCGGTCGTGCGAGTCGGTGAAGATCTGGATATCGTCTTGCACAGCCTCGGCGGTGAAGCTCTCCAGAGACATGCCCGTGTACTTCTTAGGTGTACGCTTCTTGCGGGGTGTTGTCAGAGCGTCCTCGTCAACAAACAGATTGCGGGCCACAGCCTCGATACTCGCGGCCTGCGTCTCGGTCGGCGCCTTCCTAGGGGTCTTCACAGGCGTGGGCAGCATGCCGGAGCGGCGGTGAAAGGCTGCCGTTCGCGATTCGTCCTGCTCCTCCTTGTCTTGGCCGAGGGTCTGAGCAACGCTCCTTGACGATGACGCGCGGTGCACGGCATCGAGAGCAGGAAGGCGCCTCTTCTGAGGCGAGAAGGCGGGCGACATGATGGCTGTCGCGGCGACGGCGGATTTCCTGGTCGTGCGAGGTGTGCGGTGAGATGAGGAGGGAGAGGGCGTTCGGTGGGTTGCGCGCTGCGAAGAGATGCGAGCTGACTTGCGCGGCGAGTAGGGCTCCCAGTGGTCGCTGTAGCCGTGCTTGGGTGTGGGAGGAGTGCGGATGCCTGATGGCTGGGGTGAAGGTGTCGAGGTTGCAAAGGTCGCCATGGCTGCGGCGTTGACTAGCCTTGGAAGGCAGTCGCGGATGAATGGGCTATTGTTGTTCCTTTGTGGGCGCCGATGTTGAGCCTTCCTTCCTCGTCAGGTGCGCTGTGTGTGCAATGTCCAAGTGGGAGTGCGTTCGATGTCGGTTTTGGTCTCCGGTCACAGTTGTGGATGACCTCCGAGTTTTCCAAGGGATGGCCGTCGGCGGGGATCCACGAGCCGCTTCGAGTGGAATCGGTGAGCGCGTATGGGACGCTGATGGACGCAGAACGAACAACAGATGACTATCGATATGGAGAATCCGAGGTATCGAACACGATGAGCGCAAAGCAGTGGAAATTGAAACTTGTCGGTGTTGTCGAGCGATGTTGAGGTGACAATGATGCTGGTCTGGGTTGTTGCTGGGTGGTTACGAGGTGGGTTGTGGGAATGGAATGCAGGATTGGACGAGCGGAACAACATGGCGCCAGGGGACGTGAGCGGGACTTTGACATTGATGGGTGCAGACACACAGACGTGGACAGATGCGGTGGCTGGTGGATACTCCCAGCCTCCCTCATTAACTCATTAACCAGCCCCATTTCTCATTAAAACCTAAGCGGGTCCGCCCTGCCACCGCGTCGACGCGTGTCATTTTCGCGTTTGGGCTGTAGTGGCCCGTGCACACACCTCCACCAGTGTGCGACCCCTCACTAGCCATCCCACCTTCAAACCCCTGACAGTCAGTAATCGGTACGGTGTCGCAACAAAACAAACAGAACGTCACTGCCTTCCCTGAGACAAGGTATCTCGGAACTTTGGTCATCGTCCTCGACAATCCTGCCATTTTCCGGCTGGCTGTCCACACCTGAGTGAGCGATATTACCCTGCGTTCGAGGACACCATGTCAGATCCGCTTGACGATTCGACAACCGACATCTGGGCGTCTCCGGACCAGAACGAGCCCGCCGACCGACCCAGGACCCCCAGGACGCCCAAGACACCCAAAACGCCAGTGCTCAGGACACCTGCCAACCAAGACACCGACGAATACGACCGAGACGCTGTCTTGCGCAAAGAATTGGAGGGCGTGCGCACCATCAATGCCTCGATCGAAGGCATCATAAGCACGCTCGAGAAGGCCAAGAGCAACATGGGTGTATGTGGCCCCGACTGTCACGTCAGAAAGATGATGGAGCTGACGTTCTTCTCTTCACCCCTCTCCAGACCGTTTCCAACACCGTCGGCAACGCATCAACGCTCCTCAACACCTGGACTCGTATCCTATCCCAGACCGAGCACAACCAGCGCCTCATCCTCAACCCCGAGTGGCGCGGCGCAACACAGGACATGCAGGAGATGGAAGCTGAGGCGCTTCAGAGGCAGCAGGCGGCCGAACGCAAGGCGGCCGAAGACGAGCGCAGGAGAGAAGCCGCCCGTCGCAAGCGCGAGGAGGAAGAGGCCGAACGCACGAGGCCGACGATCGGCAGGACACCCAGCGTGCGCGGTCGCGGTACAGCACGGGTCAGGTCTCGCGGCACGCGTGGCACCATGCACACCCGCGGCCCCAGTATCTCGGGAACCACAGGAAGCAGGATCGGCAGGGGCGCCTCAAGCACAAGTACGCGGGCCGGATCCCGCGGACGGGGCACCACGTAGCGCGCTGTGAGAGTAGAGGAAGGCAAGGGGGCTGCTGGGCTTTGCGCATTGTGTGTGATTTTGTACGGGATACCCCAAAAGAATCTGTTTCTTCCTGCAGTCCTATTTTTTCTTGAAGAAGTCGCTCATCTTCTTCATGCCCACTGTGTTGACTTTTTGGAGGTTTTTGACCCCCCGGCTCTGGTTGGCCTTCCTCTTCTTTTCGTCTTCCAGCTTCCTCCTCTTTTCAGCACGCGCTTCTTCTTCCTCCTCATCCATGTGTCGCTTTGCGGGGAGTAGTTTGACGTCGACATGGATGCAGCGGCCTCGATGCGTAGTCGTGTGAGCTCTTCGAGGTAGGCATTCAGGGGCGCAAAATTCACCCCTGAAACCTCGGGGTCCAGCAGATGCGTCTGAAGACGATTTGTGATGGCTGGAGTGGCGTAGCTGGCGCAGATGAAATCCAGCGCAACCCTGAGCTTCTGTAACGCGACCACATCCTCAGGGGCTTTCGCCGTGCTCAACACAGCGTCCTCGGTCGCTTCTTCGTTGACGGAAGTGGCCGTAGTGGAGGCCTCCGACACAAAGGATGCCGAGGTCTCGAGAGTCGTCGCAGAGGCTTGAGAATCGGCAGACTCGGTGCGCGGTGTGGAAGGGCCCGGCGTCGAGACGTCATCGGATGCTGGCTTCGTCTCGACCTTGGCGGCATTGCTCTTTTGCAGTGAGAGTGGGGCCTCGAGCGGCTTCTTGACAAACCTCTCCTCCATGCTCGGAGGAAGCACTGCGCCCATAGCCTTTGCCTTGCTGATCATGGTATCCGCAAACTTCTTGTCGCTCACGCGGAACATCGTCTCGTCTCCGGCATCTACGGAGTCGCAAATAACGGCCATCCTGGCCTCAAAGTGTGATCTTGTCTTCGGACACCTGAGAACTTCAGACAGGTGCGAGGACGAATCGGAGATGGCGTCGAAATGGTCATCGCTGGTCAGAAACAAGCGCTTCGCATCGTCCTTTGTTGTCGCAGGGCCGAAAAGAGCTGGGAGCATGAGAAACAAGGGATCAAAGGCTGTCGCGATGAAAAGGTCGGCGCCATTGGTGATTTGGGCTTGCCACTGAGAGCTGCTAGCGTCTGGGGTTCCGTTTTCGAGATCACCAGGTTTTGTCTCGATGAGCCAGCTTCGCGGTGTGGTTTTCGGAGCCGCAATCTTTGTGAACTCATAGATTCCCGTCTCCGGACAGACGAGATATCGACTAGGTTTTGCGTGTCGTGGATGCAGTAGGGAGACGATTCGCGCTGCCTTGGTAGCCTTTGTCGGAAGTATGAACACCTTGGGCGGGTTTGCCGCTTCTTCAGGTAGAGAATACAGGGTTTTTGGCGCTGAGGCCTCGCTGGTGTCGGGCTTTGCGCTTGGAGCCGCCTTTGTTGCTCTCGTTCTCGCCATTGTTGCAATCTGTTTATGAGGTTGTGCTCTTGCGAGTCTGTTGAGCGTCGGAGGGAAGTTGAAGAGTATTGAGCAGGATTAATATAGCATCGCAAGTCAAGAAAAGAAGGGAACGATTGGAGAGCTGGAGACAACGTCAAGAAAGGTATGCACAACAACGGGCCGCTGGGTTGAGCTTGGACAAAGTGTTGCAGGTATACGCTGTGCTTCACTCGGCGCGTTACTGGCCATGAGACGCGTTGATGGATGCCAAGTGGGACGCGTCCCCAAGGCCGAGGACGCGCAGGACATAGACCCCATTACAGCCCGCTACTTTAGTGCACAGGCGCCCGTAGACACTGTAACACAACGTGATGGACGGCCACGACTCCAAAGCGGCGAGGGAACCCCGACGTGCTTCATCTCCCTTCCCTGAGCCCAGACCAACACGCATCCTTATCGTAACCCGTGACAAGCAATCGGGGCTTTTCTGACGTGTGATAACGATTTCGATTTTGGCATTGCTTCAATTTATCTATTCCTTCAAGAAGCTTGGTACATCATCAGGTTATCCAGCCTCTCCACTTCACTTCGTTGCATTACTCCCCCTTCCATCCCAGCGCGAGGTCCATCCAGCTCGAAACCGTTTGGCGCAGGTTCGTCGGCGGAGACCTGCCGCTGTTGGCTCTGCCATCCTGGTCGACGACATTTGGGACTGAGATGCCTGTCGTACTATAGCCTGGCAAACTTTGTTATTAGAGGAGACGAAGAACGCGGACAGGGCCTTCCTCTTAGCAACAGCAGTATTGGCAGCAGCAACAGAAAGAATACCAGTCCCCGATCGATAACGTTGCGCTCAGCGTAATGCCGCCCCGTTCGTCGCATCAGTCTGCAGTGAGATTTCGCCGAATGGCACAACTGACATGGCTGCAGCTCCCCCCGTCGACGAGCCTCAATGGCCTCCGCGATCCCCGCACGAAGCCCTCCTCAGCACTCCCGGCGGCCGCGAACGATACAGGCGCATGAACAACCGTACATCACCTTCCCCGTCTCCCTTGAAGAAGTCAAGGGCTGTCGGCTTGGGTGCGTCAAGATCTGACGGCGCGCCAGCTGGCGGTGACGACGCCACGGGTGACGAGGAAGACGATGAGGAAACATTGGAACTCAAACTCCAGGAAATCCAAGCGAGGTTGAGGTTGAAGAAGCTCCAGAGCGCAAAGGCCAAGAAGACAGAGGCGGGACCAGCATCACGGCTCGAGGACTCGCCCTCAATACCTAAAAGAACCGACGCGGAACACCGATCCGCATCCCAACGCCCCATCGAAGTCCCCGCATCACCTGTGCGCAAGGCACGGCCAGACCCGCCGCAGACGTCACCCCGTGTGTTGCTGGGAATCGAGGGCACGACGAGAGCAATATCTCTGAAGAGAGCGCCGAGCGTCCGGAGGAATCCAGACTACGGAAACAACCAGCCGCCCCATCAGCCCCAGCAACAGTCTTTCGGGGGGTATCTCAAGAGGTCGCAAACACCAAGCTCCAACGGCGCCTCGGCGCAGCGTGCCCCTGAGGCCATTCGACCCATGAGCTTCAATGAGCGTCTGTCAGCCGCGCGAACGGAGGAATCTGGCCGAAACGACAAGCTGGCGCGGATCCGGCAGGTACGGACCACAGCGTTCGGGATCGGCCAGAAGGAGATTGAGGACCTGAAGAGCAAGGCCGTGGATCTGCCACCTCCACCACCAGAGGAGGCGCCCCAGTTCAGCCGCGAAGAGATCATGGGCGATGCAGCCCCGGGTGCATCTAAGCGCAAGGAGGAAAGGAAAGCTCCCGAAGACGTGCCTGAGACCGAAGCCACCTCCTTCGAGCCCTACTCCAGCTATCACCTCAAGAGACGCATCGTCCCGCATAGCATGCTGACGCGTCACCTCTCGGGCAAGAAGATCATGACGATCAAGGAGCTCTGTCAGCAGGTCAAGGCGCCGGACTATGAGCTCCCCGACATCGAGCAGGACATTGTCCTCTTCGCCATAGTCGCCAAACGTTCCGAACCCCGCGCGCACCAGCCCCGCCCCGACAGAAACGGCGTGCAGCAAGCCGACCGCGGCAAGTACATGGTTATCACCGTCGTGGACCTGGAGCTCGAGCTCGAGCTGTTCCTCTTCAACTCGGGCTTCACCCGCTTCTGGAAGATCGGCGAGGGCACCGTCATGGCCATCCTCAACCCAACCATCATGCCGCCGCCGCAGGGCCGCGCCGGCGCCGGTCGCTTCAGCGTAGTCATCAACTCGGACGAAGACACCATCATCGAGGTCGGCATCGCGCGCGATCTGGGCTCGTGCAAGTCGATCAAGAAGGACGGCAATCCCTGCGGCAGCTGGGTCAACATCAAGCGCACGCAGTTCTGCGAGTTTCACACCAACGAGGCCATCAGCCGGGCGCGCCACAACCGCATGGAGGTCAACAAGGCCGAGTTTGGCGCCAACGACCGCAGCGGCTCCCGCCTGCGCTCGCACGATGTGGGATGGAAAGACGGGCGCGACAAGTCGGACAAGGGCACCAAGGCGGGCTCGTATGACCGGTCGACGCACAGCCACTGGTTCGCCAGCAAGAGCATGACGCCCGCGGAGCTCATTGATGGCGCCAATCGGTTCGCCGACAAGCAGGAGCGCAAGGAGGGGCTGAAGCGGCGGCTCGTCGCACAGGAGAAGGAGAGGGACATTGTCGACCGGCTGACCAAGATCGGCAGCGGCGCGGGGAGAGACTACATGGTGCAGACAGGCCGGCAGCGTGACGAGGCAAGGGCCAGGGCTATCCCGGCGTCCGGGTCGTCGGCGTCGCTCACGTCCACGGCCAGCGACGCACCCGTCAAGCTAGATGTCAAGTCGCTGGGTCTACTAGCGCTCAAGGGTCGCGATGCGGTCCACCTCGGGCCCGTGAAGCGGAAGCGGCCGGACAGCTCGCAATCTATATCTACAGCAGGAGTTTCCACGGCGACAGTCAGCTCCGCGCGAGGAGCGGCGTTCGGCTGGGGCGGGAACCTCAAGGATAAGCTGGGCCGTATGAAGGAGGGGGAGAAATTCCAGCCTGAGAGTGACCGGCAACCGGTGCGGAAGAAGACGCGGTTTGTGACAGAAAAGGGCATTCGCGAGGCGGGACGTGAGAGTCTCGGAGATGCGCTGCCGGTGGATGCCGGGAGGAGAATGGTCACGCTCGACGATGATGACGATGACGAGTTGGTCATACTCCAGTAGTCCGTCATAGAGCTGTTTACGAATGAGCACGACGTTATGAACCTTACAGCCTGCTGGACTCGCGCTACGTGTGTGTGATCGATGCTGGCCAGTTTTTGCTCCAAAATGCAACTCTTGCTCACCAGAGAGGATCGCTAAAAATAAGTTGACCATAGTTTGTCGCATCGATCGTTTCGCAGTGAATCAACAAAATTCCGCTGCCTGCGACAGGAATGTAATATTCGCTTCCCATTTACTGGGTCTTCTCCAAGTCCTCATCGCGCAGCGGAGACGTTCGCCTCCGAGATGCCAGAACTTGATTTACTGTCTTGGTTTCGTTCCGCTCCTAAGCCTCGGAGAACGGCGCTCATAAAGTCAATTCAGGGACTAGAACCCATGAATGGCTGGAGGGGATATCGATCCGGAACTCACACTGGCTAGTTGTCTTACTTTGTCTGTGTGTATATCAGAGTGGGAGAGTGGGAGAGAGTGCTTGCTCAGGCGATGAGCTTGGTAAGACAACACGCGCTGCCCTAGAGCCTCTGACTACGATCATGAGATTGAAAGCTTTGCTCGGACAACAGCCCAGGACAGTATTCCGGCTTGTGCAACACAATGTCAAGTCACAGGCCTGCCGCCATTGCCATGTTGGTGCCAGTCTGGCGAACACCTGGGGGCCGCCCTGAGCGCGAGGCGTCGGCAATTTGGTACACAACGCAGCAAAGGTTGATGTAGGGTTTGGGTAACAGATTGGGGTGCAGGGGATACATTGCTGGAACGACATAAGAAATTGTTGGGTAAACCCATTCGCTGTGCTTGTTCCGCAGCTGGCCAAACCGCGAATCAACAGTGGGCAATTGAGGCGCCGACCGTGGCCGAGCCACTTGACCCAAGCCGCCAGGGAAGAAAAACTCACGATATGCGGCCGTCGGCAGGCTCAACGCTAGTGTCAGTATGAGCCGGCGGGCCGCACAGGCGGGACAGCCATGCCCGCGCCATGTGAGTCGGCCGATGAGCCTCACGATGGTTCACCCTGTCTGGCACATGTCGAGGGCAGGGTGAATTTGGGGTAAAGTGACGTACATCGTCAAGGTCAAGGGTCAGGGTCAGGGCACAACGCCAAGCCTGACCACGAAGGACCTCACGATAGGTGGTCCTCGCAGTCGCAGGCGTGCATGCATGTGTATGGTCTGAGGGATGTGACCCCTGAACCCTTTCGTTTTCTCCATACAGTTGTTGGCATGCACAAGACAAGAACCCCGCCCCCGCGTCGGGCTGGCTGTGGACAAAGTGGCTGAGGTTCGGGTCGGTCAAGCGAACAGGCTGGGTGATTTTGTGGTCGATTTTGCTGGAGGTGGGGGTGCTGCATCTCCCAGTGGTGAGCGCCCATGTACATAATCAAGGCAATCGTGTGTGAGGGTGTGCTGGATGCGGTGCAACGGGCGCAGACGGCACTGATGCACGATGGGGGTGGGGGGAAGGCCCGTGAACCTCGCTCTGTGGCTGAGGGATGAGCGGCCGTGGATGAGGAGTTGGTGTTGAGATTGGCGAAGACCAACAGGCCAGTGGCTCTCTTCGATGTGGCCAGGATTGGATATGGCATCCGGCTGATTGGGACGACTCGTAGCCAAACCAGCCCTTGTTTGCCCTGGATGTCTGGAGGGCCCCATCCCCGCGCAATCCCCGCGTTTCCACCACTCTCCAACAGTGGTGAACCTCACGTGCGTGAATGTGGGTGCGGGCTGTGGGCGGTAGAATGATCTCTGCGTGTCTGCATCTCCGTGTGCGGTGTTGTGTGTGCTCGTCTCGCCCTCGGGAAGAATGTCGGCGAACGAGGCTGCAGTACCATCTTGGGCCTCTCTTGGCCATGTTCCGCCGGTCTTGCCATCCCCGAGGACGAGGCATGGGCCAGGGCGAGAGATATCGGAGTGAGCCGGGTGGTTCCTGCCTGTGTTGTCCTGCGCCATTTCCTTGACCCTCGCTCCTTCCCGCATCCGTGTTCCTCAACTCCGTTGTCGCAGTGCAAGCGACAGGCGGCAGGCGGCAGACGGCAGAGCGGTGGACAGCGAGCGGGCGAGCAGACAGGGCAAGAACCAGCACGGAGCAAGGATGGCGTCATGAGGGTATTGGCGCTACGAATTGATGACAGTCGGCAACAACGAACAACCTACCTATCTTAGATGCAGCATGCTGCACTCACAGAAGCATGCACACACGACACGCCAGCCATGTAGCCTGCCCGCGATGCGCTTGCGGAAGGAGCTCTCGTGGATGATACTATTGCATTGTACAATGGGGCGCCGCAAAGCCAAGGCAAAGGACGAGAGCGAATGCAAGACAGGGCAGCTGCGAGCATGGGCAGATATCCCAGCCTCTGACTCGACAGGGGTGGCCATTACGTTACAACTTCTTGAGGTGCCGCCAACCCAGGCGAAATGCGGCAGGGCCGTCCTTTCCTCTCACGTAATGGCAGCCCTCGGGCGCGGCTTGTTGCAGTGGCCATTATGTATTTCTGTCTCGTACGCTCCCCGCCACAGGCCTCGAAACAAGGTCTCCAGATGCGACAAGATAAGCTTGCGTCGCTAGGCGCGTTCTTTATCTTTTGGCTCGTATGGCTCGTTTGGGAAACCCAACTCTGAGGCGCCGTGAGGCCTGCGAAACCACGGCCGATTATTAGCAATGCCTCCGACGAATCCACCGTCACGGCCCCCCCTAGCCCCCCCCCCTCGGCGCCTGTCGACCGCCTGCCCCTCTCCCTCTCCTCCCTCCCCCCCAAAAGGAAAGCAGAGTGAGCGTCAAAGAGGCTGACTTTCGGCAGCCAGCGACAGGAGAGCCGGCGTGCACTGCGCTAGAGGCACTTCTGTACCTCCACATGTCAGGGACTAGCCCAGCAAGCTCCCTGCACCAGCACCACCCCGCTCCGGTAATGCTTCTGGATGACTGGCTCGCTGGCTCTGTGGTTCCCTGGCTCGCTGGCTCACTCGGGCGAAAGCTAGTCGTGCAGCAGACGTCACGGACGAACGTTTAGAAGGCGCATCCCCAATATGGGACTTCTACCGCATCCTGGAGCACCAGCCGGGCGATCGGCCCCTCCATCACTGCGATAAGCCCGTAGGCCGTGTCAGGTCCCGGACGCCTTTTGCTCTTGTTCTTCCATTAATTGATTCATCACTAGGGGGAAAGGGGGGGTGGGAGGGGCGCCAGACGAAGCCTACTCTCGTCGGTGCGACTGACGCCTGACTCTCTTGGCCCTTCTGGCTGGCCATTTTGTCCCTCAACGTCGTGTCGCCGTAGACCCGGCACCGTGACTGGAACTGGGACCCTCGAGAAGTCTGGGTGACGGGAGCGGGGGGGGGGAGGGCAAGCTCAGAGATGTCATCCAAGACGACGCTTGTTCTCATTTCGATAATTTGTCCGGTGTGGTCCAGTCTGATTCATCCATTCCCCATTCCCCAGTACCTTACCGACCCTGCCTGGCTTGCCTGGGTACTTGCCTTCTTCCCGTCTGGCGCGCCTCTTCTTTTGGTACTTGCCTTCGCCTGCCTGCCTGTCTTGCCTACCTGCTTGAAGTACCTAACCCAGCCAAGGTAGCAGCACCCTTCACTTACCTTTCCGTACCTTCTGCTTGGTCAACACAACCAACACAACTGGACCTAAACCCGTACGCTCAAGCCCAAGCCCAGGTGGTACCTCGCCCCGGAAAGCTTCCTTCCCAGACCCCTTACGTTCTTCGTCGAACGCCCCCTTCTGAACCGAACCTTCCTTCCTCTCTACCTCGCCCTTTCCCTCAACGCATTCCCTCTCTCTCTCTCTCTCTCTCTCTCTCTCTCTCTCCGCCTTCTTCTCTTCCTCTTCCCATCTCATCTACGATCAGCCTACGCCAGACCGCTTTTAAACCGCAGTCGCAAAGTAAGGCATCAATCATCCAAACCAGCCGAACCTGTGATTCTCGCCATGACCTCCGCTTGGTGTTGAGCAGACCGTGGGGATCGCAAAGCCACTGCATATTTCTTTGAATCGCGGTCCAATGACATACAAAACCCTGGCTTATCTCATCCTGGCTTCTGTCGTCACTTGAGATTCGTGCTCCGAACCCAAAGACGATAGCCTCTCTCTCCCCACAGCAGTGCGACACCACGCAGCGGCTTAGTGAGGCGGCCCTGGTCTTTAAATCCATTCGGCCTCTTGACAAACGCGACAGAGCTGACGAGCTGGAGAGAGTCGGCATCTGCCAAACGCCCGCAACCCAGTACCAACGTCGAGGCACGCCCACTCTAGCTGCGGCCGGGTTATCTGCCTACCATATATCCCGTCAAGTCACATCAGTCACGTTTTGGGAAACCCACAGTCTCCGGACTTCGCTCCCGCCGAGCAACGCCGACTCTGCCATCCCATTCGACTCTTCCTCATCCTTATCTCCCCCTTCTCTCATCTCACAGGAGCCCTTGCGCCGCCGCCCGGAACCCTGAACGTGGGTATCCCACACACCCCCCCTCTGTATACTCCAAGTACCTGCCGTCTCTCCACCACTCAGAGCCTTATCTCCACGGCCCCGGCCCTTGGCCCTCTTATCTGCAAACCCGTTTCGTGGTTTGTGTTACGGGATCGAAGCCCCCTTCTTCCCAATTTCGCCATCATCGACCACCACGCCTCGCAGCAATCCAGCCTATCCGAGCTGTCAGAACTGCCAGATACCCTCGCAGTCAGGCACATTACATCACTTGGAGCCGTGAGTGACACGCTTGGCGTTGACGCCCTTGCTGCCGCGAGCCCACTTCGCCTCCGGATACCTCCTCAGAAGCCTATCATCATCCTGGCATTTCCGCCATCACCTCCTTTGGAAACGCGGCAGCCCGCGATACTACGCCCACCACCCCCGACCCCGGACCTCTTGGACGGGGCCCAACCCAGCCCGGCTATCGCTATCGCAGCCGTTGCCCTACGGATTGACTGTTCTGCTCGACATATCCCTTGATTACCTGCCCACTGCCCGGCATGTCTAAATCCAACCAACCTGCCGTCATCAGGACGGCTCCCATCGCCATCGCTCCTAAGCCCGTCCGCCAAAACTCCTATCGGCAAGACAGCTGCAGCACCTCCCAGTCCTACCGCAGCATGCCCGGTCTCGAGTCGGCCGAGGCCTCCTACACTGGTCGAGCCCCAAGCCCTTGTGACATTTGCCAGCGCTTCCGAATCAAGTGCACGCTGACGGACGACGACGAAGAGGGCTGCCTGCCCTGCCAGAACCGCGGTTCTGAATGTTCTTTTGTCTCGAGCCCCCCCGCAAGGAAACGGAAACTCAACGGTCATCTCGCCGACGACGGGAAGCGAAGGTCAGTCAGTCCTGTGCTCTCCCACGTGGTTCGCGCGGCGCCCGCTCACCCCCCTCCCATCCCCTTGGCCCTGTCAGCCTGCCTCGCATCGTTTCCGGCTTGGCTGGTTCCGCCACTTGCCTCCTACTTACATGAATGCACCTCCTTTCCACCCCCCTCTTCTCCTATCATCCTACCCTCATCGGCACTCATCTAGGTCACGCTCCCCTTGAAGATCTCTAACATGTGATTGGTCCAATAGCTCTCCAGGGAGGTCTGATATCAGGCGGAGACGTCAACCTCAACCCAGCCTCTCTAGCACTGCCGGCAGCAGCTCTTTCATCGAAGACATGGCCAACGTCGGCGGCCCAACCCTTCTCAAGCGAACGCTGGGACTCCAGAACGACCGCTACAGCCAGTACATCGGACCAACCACCGACTTCGAGCCGTCCCTCATCAACCTTTCACCCTTTGATCCCCACGACGAAAGCCTCCTGTCACGAGGCACCCTGCGCAAGGTTAGTGACGACGAGACGTTCCTCATGCTCCCGGACATGAACACGCCAGGGTACGAGCATACTCTGGAGGACATCGAGGAGGTCGAGGCTGTCGTTCGCCCCCATGGGAAGAAGCTCGTCGACCTCTACTATCGCATCGTCCATCCAGGGTTTCCCATCATCCAAAAGACGGTTTTCTTGGAAAAGTACGAGCGAGGCTATCGTGAATTCTCACCACCTCTGCTGGCTGCTGTCTACATCCTGGCAATCAACTGGTGGGATCATGACGAAGAGCTTCGCCGGATCCCCAGGCCCGACGTCCGTGAGCTCGAGCGGCTGGTGCGCACAACACTGTCAGACGCCATGTATCGACCAAAGCTGTCCACCATACAAGCCGGGCTGCTTCTCTCCCAACGACCAGAAGGCGACCAGTGGGCGCCGACAGCGCAACTGGTGGCCATTGGTCAAGAGCTTGGCCTGCACTTGGATTGCACGGGATGGAAGATACCGCCCTGGGAGAAGGGTCTCAGGAAGCGACTTGCGTGGGCCTTGTACATGCAGGATAAATGGGGAGCGCTTGTGCATGGTCGGCCTTCCCATATCTTCGCATCAAACTGGGGCGTAAGGCCTCTGACAGAGCACGACTTTCCCGACGTGGAATGGGACGAGAATGACTCTGAGGATCAACTGGAGATTGAGAGGGGCCGCACACTCTTTTCACAGATGGTGCACCTCTCCCAGATTCTCTCCGAGATTCTTGACACGTTCTACACGCTGCAGGCGAAGCAGACAGTTACGAACAGCGGAGCCCAGGGAACGCACCTTGTGCTGTCTCTCGCCAAGCCAATCCAGCTGAAATTCAAGGAGGGGATGCGGGACTACCCACGGCTATCCGCATGGACAATTCTTTCACGCCCTCGCAGCTTCAACAGCGCCTATCCAGCATTGGGTATCTGCACTTGGATATTTCGCAACTGAAATCACGCTCCATCGACGTATCATCGGTTCGCTTGCTTCGCCGCATCGCCCTTGATCCGTACGTCATCACATTGCGAGTGCAGCCAAGGCCGCTTATTTCGGCCATGGACTTTGTCAACCGATTGACCCCTCGCACATTCGATCTTTTTGGTATTTCGCGTCAAAGACGAACTTTGCACTCATCGGCACGTTTGGCTCACTCCTTTGGGCTACGAGTCCGGGGAGGGAGGAGGCCGACTGGTATCGCCGACGTCTGGGGGAGTACCGCTGGACACTCTCGGTCAGCTCCAAGCCGGGTGAAGGCACGGGACTGACAGCATTCGCTATGAAGATGCTCGACATATCCACGGGACTTCTAAAGAAGCTCCCAGAAAAGCCGTCCATGAGCCGCAGCGGCAGCGTGGCCGACATTGCAGGGAGCGTGAGCAGCGGTCCGAGTGGCTTGTCAGCTCTGAGCAGCCTAGCCGGTGCTCCTTCGTTGGGAAGCTTCAGCGGGCTGCCGAGTCGTGACGCCAGCATGCTCACAGCCCCCAAAGCTTGGAAGATGTGGACGAGAGCAGTGATGAAGACATGTATGATGATTTTGCACCGACGGTTGGCATGACGAGAATGGCTGGTTAATGGTCCGGAAGTCACCGGGCAGAGGTTGAAATGAGCCCTCTTGACAGTGGATGTTCATTTGAGGACGTAAAGAGCTGTCTTTTCGTCAGGAGGACACATCATGAGCGACGATCGACATTGTAAAGGACCCTGCGTGCAGGACAAGTCTTGTTTCACGACGACACAAATACCCCTGGAATGAATGAGCTGGACGTGGTAGATGGGCTGAGGGTCAAAGGAGAAGATTCGGGCACTTGATGTGTCGCGGGTTCGTATACACCCTATGATGTAGAGAGCGATGTCGGAATGAATACATGAAGTTGTCGACGTCGAAGGCTCATTTTTGGACTTTGGTGAGCAGGTCGCGCCTGGCGGCATTCTTCTCGGGATAGACCGGCAGCCCAGCAGCTTCAGGCCGTGATGTGTCAATCATACGTGTCGAGCAATGGGATGCGAACACGAGTTGTTCGCATGGACTTGAAAGATGAAGCTGCCAGGAGATGACGGCGAGTGGCAAACCCTATATACCTGGGAAACATTCCCGTATTAAGGTGAGCGGGATTGCGACCATGACGCCGTGAGGCACGCCATCGTGGCGTGCGCGTGCCGTGCCGTCCACGTTCTGCGCCTCCGCCTGGGGGGGGGAACGTAATGGGAACGATGGGGCTCACATCACACATGTCCTGTTGGCGCTGAGCCTGGATGGCGCATGTGTTCTCGGTGTGATGTGTGCTATGGATGGCCGTTGTCGTCACGGCCGGGCCATGTGATGGTGAGGGCAGCGCCTGCGAGCGCGGTTGAGGCGGCGGGGCGGGGAGACGGCTGGGGATCAGGGTGAAGATTTTGTGTCTTTCTCCTTCGATATTCTTGGCAGTCGACACGATGAGTGCTGAGTTGACCTTGGCCGAAGAACTCCATCCGTGGGTGCAGAGTTGAGCAACACATTGTCGTCTTCCATCTTTGCAGGTTTGTGTTTGGCGGCATCATTCTTAAGATTTCCAAACTAGAATCTCTGAATTTCAGCTTGTGATTAGACGGCGTGTCGCTCCTAGCCTCAGGACATTTCACGACGCGGACTTGGTGGTCTGGTCATTTTGTGTTATGGGCCTTGCTGCTGTGGTACGTTGAGGCGAGGACTCAGGCACGGGTGAACAGCAGAAAAAAGGAATATGTTTCGATGATGATCAGTCATAGCTGCTACTCGTTGTAGAGATTGTAGCAAGTGCAGGCATCAAAATCTCAGGACACACGCATGATAGTATTGGATGAGAACTGACGCACATGCTTCTTGACGCACCCAGATATCTTCCCAGACGCGATCTCACAGAGCTAATAAGGAAGTTCTTAAAGTAAGGCATCCCCAGCAGAACTCCTGACGCAGACTACCTACGCTGAACTTTCTCAGTCCTCAAAAATTCCCCATGTGTAGCCTCCAACAGCGCCGCAGGCTCGAAACGTGAGCCATGCGCCTCGCACCAGAGGTTTCCAACGGCGCAACCATTTCGTCTGCTCCGACGGTGCAACGCCCGACACGCAACCCCCCGGAGACCGTCGGTCAGTCCTCCAACGGCCCAATCAAGGGCGCCAGCATCCTCGGCAAGAGCACGGCAGCATCGCCCTCAAAGACGAAATCCACATCGTCCCGCCTGTCACGCCCGACCTCGAGATCAACAACACAAACCCTGGCCCCCCGCGCGCGGCCGAGCTCCACGTACGCCGCCGCAGGAAACACGCGCGCGCTCGTGCCGACGACGAGAACGAGATCGACCGTCTCGGCCTCGATCCAGCCGTCGATCGAATCCAGCACTGCGTCGTCGAGCGCCTCGCCGAACCAGACGACGCCCGGGCGCAGCAGCGACGAGCACCGCGGACACGAGGGGAGCGCGTCGCGGCCGATGGACGGGAGGGGGTGCGCCGCGTCGAGCAGCGGCGGCGTCTGGCCGGGCGCGACGTCCGCCGACGCCGGCGCCAGAGCCGGCACGAGGGGATCGGCGAGGTTCTCTTCTTCTTGGTAGCCGCATCCCTGGTGCTGCGTCTCGCCGCTGCCGGCCCTGCTGTCGTGGCCATTGCCCGAACACCGCAGCCCGAAGAGGGTTGCCGTGCAGAGCGCGCAGCTGGGCGGCCGGGTGGCCGGCGCGCTGCGACAGGCCGTCGACGTTCTGCGTCAGGCACAGAAAGCCGGGGGCCGCGCGAGCGAGGGCGGCGAGGGCGCGGTGGGCCGGGTTTGGCCGGGCGGCGAGGGCCATGTGGCGGCGGTAGGCGTAGAAGAGCCAGACGAGGGCCGGGTCGGCGGCGAAGGCCTCGGGGGTGGCGAGGCGGGTGGCGTCGTGGCGGCGCCAGAGCCCGCCGGCGCCGCGAAAGGTGGGGAGACCGGAGGAGGCGGAGAGGCCCGCGCCGCAGAGGGCGAGGATGCGCGGCGTGTGGAGGCTGGTGAGGAGGGCGTGGAAGGCGGCGAGGTCGGACGACATGGTGCGTTGTGGCGTCTGCTGGTCTTGACGTTCTTGAAGCTTTGGCAATAGGTGAACGTTAGGGGGTCACATGTCCGATAGCGTGGATGTTAATGATGACACGCAGGGTCATTGCCTGGTTCGGGATATATTGGGGGCATCACGTCGGCATCGCGCCTGTGATTGGCCTCTGCGGAGGTTGCACCACTGCTGACGCTGTCTAGGCGCATGCTGACTTGCATGTTGAGATGATGCTCCTTTGCTTTCAACACCAGTTCAAGGACAATGAAGGCCGTGTCACCATGACGCTTCCATATGTCCATTTTCAAGGCCACCCTATCTTTACTACTCATTCACCAAGACGTAGCGGTACCGCGGTTTACCCTCCTCGACATCCACAATCGCTGCGTTCGCATCCGCCATGGGCCGCACCTGCACCCACGGCTTGACCCCGTTGCGCACGCTCAGCTCAAACATGTCCCGAATCTCCGCCGGCGATCCGATGGCCGAACCCGTTATCTTGACCCGCCCCGCAAGCAACGGGCCCGGATGGAACGAGAACTGCCCGTCATCCGGGTTGCCCACCTGGACGAACGTGCCGTCGCGCCGCAACAGGCCCAGATACTCCTGCAGGGGCATACGGCTCGAGCTGACAGTCGAGATGATTATGTCGATGCTTTTGGCGTTCTCCTTGGCCCAATCGGCATCCCCGTCTGTCGATATGTACGCGTCGGCGCCCATCTGCAGCACCTCGTCCCTCTTGTCCGCCTTCCGGCTGATGCCCACGACGCGGTCAGCACCGAGGGCCCGCGCAAAGAGCACGCCGAAATGGCCCAGGCCACCGACGCCAACGATGCCCACCGTCTTGCCCGGCCCTGCCCCGTGAAACCGCAACGGCGAGTAAACGGTGACGCCGCCGCAAAGCATGGGCGCAGCGTCCTCCGACGCGAGGCCGTCGGGAATCTTGATGACGAACGCTGAGGGACATCGGTGGTAGGTTGCGTGGCCGCCCATCGTCTTGCCTCCGTTGAAGTGGAAGCCGCCGTACGTATGCACGGCGCGAGGGCAGTAGTTGACGGAGCCTTCATCGCACTCACCACACGACCCCGCCGGGGCACCGCGGCCGAAGCAGCTGTCTGACTGCGCACCGACGCCGACGCGGTCCCCGAGCTGAATGCCGCCCGAGGCTTGGGAGCCAACACGGACGGCGACGCCGACGATTTCATGGCCGACACAGATTGGATACGGAGCAGGGCCCTGTCCTGGTGGTCAGCTGCTTTCTGCAGAGGACGAGTGGGCAGGCTAAGGCGAGCACAGAGATGGTGGAAAAGCTTACCCAGCCAGAGCGCAGCATGTGTAAGTCAGAACCGCAAATGCCGCTATGCGTGACTTTGATGTCAACATCTGTGTCTTCCCAAGCCTTGGGCTCAAATGTCCCCCAGACCATGTTGCCCTTGACCGAGGCCTCGTCATGGCCGATCCAGCCCTCGAACTTGTAATCATCTGCCATGGCGGTTGTCCTATTGTGCTTCCAGGTGTCTCTCACGTGTCTGTATGTGCGCGCCTCGTCCGTGTTGTCTGCTGCGGATCACAAGCTGTCGATTGTAGTGTGTCGGGGGGGGCAGACAAAGCGCTCCTGGCCAGGAGGCACATTCGGCCTTTTCAAGCGCTTCCAACATCGGCCGGCAAAGGTCTTCCTGAGCTCCCACGACCCCCAACCCATGACGTCTACACCCCATCGTCTACAAAACCTTGAAGCCCAGCGATTGCGCCGCTACGACTTTCTTTACTTTTTGTTTTGCCTTCCTTTCTTTGCAGCGTGGCATACCAACTCGGTCCGTTGACCCTGTTGAGGCAACACAAGGTCGCCGATCACGTCGTGCGGAAATCGACGATGCCGAAGCCCCTCCAGAATCGAATTGTGCAGTACGCCATGCCCATTGGCCGCCCTAGCTGTTCACCTGCACGGCACGACCCAAAACCCGGATCACTGTCTCAAGGCAAATGGCAGCTCCGAGCGCAAGACGCAGCACCTGCTCGCTAGAACCTCGGAAAGATTCACATAAGGGCCGCGTCTATCACGGGCGCAGAGACAGACGTCATCTCGACAGGCGGAAGGATGCCGGG
>NW_003315028.1:1093706-1095005 GCF_000150825.1 Verticillium alfalfae VaMs.102
GACTTTCCGAAGAACATCAGGCACGATCCAACCCAGCACGGCCATCAACGCACACCCCCCCTTCTTTTTCCACCTACCTACCTAAGCGAACGTCTAACCAGTTGAACCCCCCCTGACTATTCCTATCCCCCCCCTCCCCCTTGCGAAGGGAAAAAACCTAGTTGCACACGAAGACACGATCTTCAAAGTTGCATCGATCTCTTGCGAAACCCGGCTCTCGCATCGTATTCAGATATATTTGATTTCCGGGGTTTACACCTTTCGCTTGCTTCCAAGTTCCAGTGGGTGAGGGGGGGGGCCCTACCCCCGGCCGACGCCCCCCCCTTCTCCCCCCTAATTCTCCCTTGCCCCGATCCGGGCCCCGGCCCGTTGGCCTCCCGGAACTCAGTTGCGCTTTGTAGACGACGCCATGCGAAGGTCGAGATCGAAAGTCTATCTGTCGAAAGAGCAAGCAGCAACAACTTCGTGTTTTCACTTGCCCTGCACTGCATGACTGCGCTACCGAAGTACTTTGACAGAGATGGATTTCCTTCGTCATTCGGCACTGTTTATCCCTCAGGACTTTACGCCCAATGCGGCCCCGCGCCCCAAGAGAAAGTCTGGGCGGCGGAAATGAGTGCCCCTAGCTCTGGATCCGTTGGCTCAGGGGTCTGAAACGGGAAATTAGCAACGCGCAGCACAGCACGGATCACACGCTTGGCAAACAAAACACAGCACGGGGAAAGGGTGCATAATCTGTCTTGTACTGGTCAAAATCGATTGGTCCATCCGTCTACACTACTCGCCATCTAGAGGTATCATCGTCACCGTAATTACAAAGCAAGCCCACCCACGCTCCGCGTCACAAGAGGTCGCCTCAAAGGCATGCTACCTGATGCTCATGGCATTCGCGTGCCCATGTCCCGGAGCCTGCCATGAAAAACACCTTGAGATAAAATCAAAAATATCCGTAAAGGTCGGCCTGGTCCGGACGTGGAACCCGCTGCGTGGATCGAAGTCCCTGGAAGAGCCCATGTGCATTAAATAAAAGCCAATGTATTGAGAAGAGGTCGTCCTACTACCCGCGACGCCCCTCAACGAGCAGAGCCACCCCTCCATGAGAGGAGGCTCCGGAAGCAGTGGCGGCCGGGTGTGGCGTGTGAAAGAGTGTGACAAGGAAGTGTAGGAATTATACATTGAGCTCTCCCGACGAACCGGCCTTTGTAATGTGTACTGTGTGCTTGTCGCGCGTCTGCGTCTGATCATCGACGAGAGATGTATCAGCCGTTTACAGCATGAAGGCGAAGAAGAGGCCAATGG
>NW_003315028.1:1095105-1096894 GCF_000150825.1 Verticillium alfalfae VaMs.102
GCGGTTCATCCATGCCGCCGGCGGGCTCAGCGGTGGGAACCGTCGAGGCGGCGCCGGCGCTGGTGGAGGCGGCAGCAGAGTCAGAGTCGGCGCCAGAAGTGGTGGCAGAAG
This sequence comes from Verticillium alfalfae VaMs.102, assembly GCF_000150825.1. Taxonomy (NCBI): domain Eukaryota; kingdom Fungi; phylum Ascomycota; class Sordariomycetes; order Glomerellales; family Plectosphaerellaceae; genus Verticillium; species Verticillium alfalfae. Next base: position 1,095,217 of record NW_003315028.1, read on the forward strand.
CGCCGGTGGAACTCGGCGGCGCCAGTGGAAGAAACGACAACGGAGCTCAGGATGGTGGAGGCGGCGGCGGCGGTGCTGGTGGTCTTGTCGTCGTCGTCGGTCTCCGTCTCCGTCTCCGTCTCGCTGGCCTCCTCCGTCTTGGTCTTGGGGGCGGCGGTGGTCTTGGTGGCAGGAGCAGAGGTGGTGGTCTCGTCCTTCTCATCGTCGTCACTGCCGTCACCGGTCACGATCTTGATGGACTGCCACTTGCCAGACTTGTCGCCGTAGACGTACTCCTTGGCGTTGGGGGTGCCGCTGGCGGCGTCGTTGCCACCGGCGTAGTCGACAATCTTGCAGTTCTGGTAGTAGCCGATGAAGGGAGCCTTCTCGTAGTCCGAGTAGCCACCGGCCCACTCGACGGTGCCCTTGGGGGTGTTCTTGTTGCCGGCAGGCCAGGTTCCGATCTTGATCTGCATGGGGGTCTGGGGGTACTTGTCGCCCACGTCGGCGGCGTTCAGGGTGCGGACGACAGTGCCGTCGATGATCCAGTCAATCTTGTTCTGGTTCCAGACGATGCCGTACTTGTGGAACTGGTTGAGGGGGTTGGCAACGGCGTGCTTGCCACCACGGTCGTAGGTGGTCGTGTCACCCTTCGAGAAGTAGTTGGTCTGGACGTTGGCGTTGTCGCCACCGGTCCACTCCCAGTCAATCTCGTCAAGGTCCTTGGACTGCAGGACGATCGAGGTGACAATGCCCTGCATGTTGGCGGCCTGGACGTTGCACTCGAGCTCGCCGAAGAAGATGAACTTGTGCGAGGCCTTGGTGGGAGCCTCGGTCTCCTTCTGGATGGAGAAGACGGCGCCCTTCTCCTTGTCGTAGGTGACCTTGGTGCCGGGGAGGGTGTAGAGGTAGTCCTCGCCGTTGGACTTGGTGAAGTCGATGTCGACCGTCTTGCCAAAGGCAGGGTCGGGGTCACAGGCTGGGGGATCATGTTAGCATTGTCGTGACAGCCCGGCGCATGGGCGTGTTGAAGACGGCACTTACACTTCTTGGTGGGGTCGCAGTCGGTGAAGGTCTGAGCGGAGACGAGGGAAGAGGCGGCCAGGGCCACGGCGAAGAGCTTGGAAACCATCTTGAATATTGTTGATGATGGGGTTGTTTGGGGAAGGAATTATTGGCTGGTAGAGTACTGAGCGAAGGTTGACGAAGGTTCAAAGACTGCCTATTAACGAGTGATGCAGTTGTGTGCTAGGAAGAAACAAGAGGAGGAAGAGGGGGTGTTGTAGGGTGATGAGAGATGTAGGTGAGGCAGAAGGGGGAGAAAATGCCAGTCGACTGAGCAAGGAGACGGCGGTTTTATCAGAAGATGCGCGCTCTCTCATCCCTCAACGGAGGCACCACCCTCGCCTCACCTGCACCACCGAGCATAGCGACCGCCGGACGGCACGCGCATGGCCCTTCCCCCCCTCCCCCCCCTTGAAGCGGGTACTGATGGATGGAGACCAGCCCGTGCACCTCGATCCAGTGATGGGTGTTCATTGCCCCGTAGCCGAGTGTGCCCAGGCGCCATCTTCTCGATACGATGGGCTGCTCAAGGTCATTTCGTAAGGCGCGGTCCATGTTCTGGGGGCCCGGGGGAAAGAACGACAGGGATGTGAAGGGACAAGGGGAGGGTTGACAGGGGCAAAGGGACTTGCGT
>NW_003315028.1:1097149-1127004 GCF_000150825.1 Verticillium alfalfae VaMs.102
ACTCAACATTCAGTTGCTGGCATGCGACCGCCCCAGTCTCTCGTGTAACGCCGTCTCTCTTGCGTTTCGTAAATGCTCATGCTGATGACTCCCCCCCTCGCGTACATGTACGACAACACCGACACAACACGACGGTCACAGCAAAGGTCACAGCAGCATGTCTGAAGCGCCTTGCTCAGCACCCAGCCTGCCATCCGAAGCACACTCGTGGCAAGTGACAAGATGAGCACGGGCACGAGCACGGCACGAGTCGATACCGTTCGGCCACCCGCTGTCCGCCGCTTATCCGCCTGTGGTCGGCGCCTGGCGCAGATCCCTGCCGCACATCGCTGGGCCCTGGCGCCAGGCTGGAATAGTGACTAGTTGGGTTTGATTCGCTCGCCATCGCCTCACCAATGACCGTTCATGGGGGTGCAAGCTACCTCTATTAATCATCTTCCATATGGGGGGTTTAGATCGACGGGAAGCACAGCGTACGTTACGTAGCACTGTGGCCTTCCAAAACACCGAGTCCAACGTTGGTACGAGGGCTGTCATCCACCAGATGCGTCTTGACCCAAGCCGTCGACCCTCTGAAACGCCCTGTCGGCCAATTCTTTGATCCATGGATTCGAGCAGTTGCTTCCCCTCCAGCTCACTTCCGCTCGTCTTGTTGGCTGAAGAAGATCAGTCGTGGGTGTGTGTTTGAGACAAAGCCGTCCTCCCAGGCTTGCCAGGATCACCCATCTTCTTTTGGTCACCTTCCTCTTCGTCCACCTACCTTTGCCCCCCCCCCCCTTTTCCTTCACTTTTGTGGCCCCTATTGTCTCACGCCCAGAGCCCTCCTGGATCTTCATTTTCAAGCCGCCGTCTCTTCACCGTCGACCCAGCGACCTTTGTTTCCTCACAACCACGTTGGCTGTCATCGGGACAGGACCACAATAACTGTCCCCATCCAACAGTCGATCCTGACGACAACCTTCTCCCTGGATGACGATGGGAACTTTTGAGTTTGCCGCGTTCTTGTGCTGTGTTCCCATCAGCTGCCGATTTCTTTTTCTTGTTCCACTCATATCCTCCGGATGGCAGTCGAAACCTCCCGGCTGCTGACTCGCAGGCAGTCCTGGCAGAAGGCTCTGCAGGGCTCTGCGACATGGCCTGGCCTGGCCTGGCCTGGCCGCCAGCCGGCAGCACATCTCGACTGCTCCATGTCTCGAAGCCTGTAGGTTCCAGTTGTCAGCTCGAGCAACTATCAGCCAGCCCGCACCCTCGTCTCTGCGATCAGACATTGGGCAACCCAAAGCAAAGAACGATTCTGAAAAGCTCAGATGGGGAACGGGGGCACTGCCACGCCATGTTATTCGTCTGGATACATGCCCCCCGAAAGACTGATGGGGCGTCAGGGTCTGGATATGTCCCTTGTTGACAACCCCTCCTGCAGCCCTAACAGAAGAGTCTGGAAGGGGGTGAAATTGGGGGGGGTCTTATTTGGTTCGTGTTACCCCCATAATGCACTCCCCCCAAAGTTCACGGGACCTTGATCTCGGCGCGAGGCGCTAGCCTGGCGGCCTCTGCTAAATATATCACAATAGCTCGAAATCGCCCGAATTCATCTTGTCGACAAAGACATTTTCGGTCACGCGTCAGCGACCGATTTTTGCCGCCCTCGTACCAACGAAGATCTGTTTCCAAATCTTCTCGAACCCTTTGACCCGGCACGGTTCAGCCAAGAGGCAATCATCAGCACTGCTCCCCACAGTCCCTTCCTTTTCTGGATCCTGTGAGCCGAGTCCCGCACAAACACGAGCTATCAGCGGAGCCTTGGCCCGTGCCACCCGACGGTGTCCCCGATTTTCGGTCGCTCTTCCAACCGGGCAAATGACCATTGTGCAGATAGTGCAGTGCACCTACATGTACTTTCTTCACTGCCATGGTCTTCTGGTGATCGTGACGTCTTTCTTTTGGCAGCTCGCCTCGCTAACGTGATCAGCGTCGTGTGACATGACCCGCATGTTCTCGTCTGTTGTTCCCTCTTCGCTGATCTTGACTCTGCGGTCTGCAGCGTGCTGTCCTTTTTTTTTTTGTTTCTACCCGTGCCATGCTCTGCAGGCGCGAAACATGGCCTACCGCCGTAGCTACAGCTTGACGATCTGTCCATTGGCCATGGAAAAACAGAAAAAACGAAAGCGGCGACATCGCGGCCCGATATTCTGGCATTTGGGACATACAGCACTCACCGCCATCGGTGTCACTTGTTGTCAGTCGCCAAAAGCCAACATGTCGTGGGTGTTCTGTATGCTGGCAGCGCAGTGCATCGTGACACCGCATGCCGCCCGCCTCTTGGGACCATGCCGCGGTCGTGTCACCGACGGCTTGTCGAGACTTGTCAAGCGATCGTGGCTGCAGGCCTTGTTAGGCTGTGACACGTTGGCGTGGTGTATGGTCTGCCTGCATTCCCTGTCTCGTGTCGAATCACTTGACCGTCGTGCAACAGCGTGGGCATCGGGCTTTCTACCTCGTGGGTTCTCGTTGTTGACATGATAATGAAACAACGTCGCTTCTTGCGTGCTGAGTGGTAGATCGATGACCTCATCAGAACCTCATCTTTTGTGGTCTCAAAAGAATCATCAACCAGCCTGTCTGGGTCTTGTACACGCTGTGTGTGATGTACACGCTGTGTGTAAGGGTCTTTTCTTTTTTTTCCAGTACCTCGTGTAGCTCGCGTTGGCCCTGGGGGTCAACATGGACATGGCATGACAAGATTACAGCGAACTCAATGCTGGCAATAGGACACGGTAAGAGGTCCTCGGCTCTACTCTTGTCACCTCACGTTGGGCCTCACTCGACATATGTGATGTGGGTAGGCACGGTAAGGTGATATCCTGCAACCAGTTCCCTAAGCTCTCTCAGTCATTCTCTCCTCTAAGTTCGTTCAATATGCTGTCCCAATGGACCACTCGCCGAGGGGGGCTGCATATGCCCGTACAGAACCAGCCTGGCCATGCCATACGTCTCGGCATAGTAAGTTGCAATAGATAACTTTGGCAGAATGTATGAAATGAGGGCCAGTATCTCTGATATTTCCTTTCTATCAGTGACATACCCCATAGCATGCTGAACCATCCGCCAGAAATAGGACGCCGCCCCATCTCCGACGCAGATGCAATGATCCCCCCTTTGACCGCGAGCGGGCACGAAGAACTATCGTAACCAGGCCACAGGATCAGTAGAGCATGATGGCCGGGCCTCCGTCGACTACTAGGTGCCACCAAAACAGGCTGTGATCACCAGTTTTTTCAACTCTCAACTACCTGGAGAACTGGACGATGAAGCTGAACCCTTCGGTTCTCAGGGTCTCTTCTGGACGGCACTGGAGTTGCTGGCCTTCTCGGTACTGTCGCATGGTCATTATGTACGGCAATTAGACGTCCATTGCCTGTTGAATGTTTCGAGATGCCACAGGCTCGCTTCGCTGAACAGTCACTCAGAGTCGTATCTTCGTCATTCATGCACTGACTCTGTGAGAGCAGCGTGGACACAAGGAGGCCGTCGACATGGCGAGGCAGGGTGGCTATTCACGAGTCTGGCTATGATTTGAGAACAAGTAGTGATGGAGAAAAAGATAAAACGAGGAAGCATTGACCATGGTACGCGGCACTCCAGCGTAGTCGACGGCTCCGTTGCCATACCGCCACACGCACCCCAGAAGAAACGCGTATACGAGGCGGCCTATAGAAACAGTTGAGGCTGTGAATCGTTCCCTCAAACGAACAGCAGAAACCATGGGCTCATGCATCGCAGTTCTGGCGTCGTGACAAATGGCAATTTGTACCGGTATACATGTCAACCACCAGCCAAACATCACCAGCCAGCGTGCGGGTTCCAGGGGTCAGCGTCCGTCGGGTTTGAGGGGGGGGGGCTGAGCACGGTGCTCGGTTGTATCATGCCGCCTGACTGGGTTGCGCACACTGGACTGACTGACTGACTGACCGGACCGGACCGCCTTCAAGTCTGGTTACCTGTGTTGGTTTCTGGCTCTCACGGCCGTTTCCTCGCCTCATGCCCTGACCCCGTGCTTCCTCACGCGATGTGTGCATTTCGAAAGACGGCATGAAGAGCTTGGACCTGATGCGCGTTTCACATGCTCTGGGGTGGAAAATGGGCGGTGCACCGATGACTGTTTACAAACAAGGATGGCCATCTTCCTGGAGAGGAGGAGGAGGGGCAGCAGGAGGAGGAAATCAAAGCAAGGGAAAGCAACATCGTACAATCCTCTGGGGACGCCACGAGGTCTTGGGGTCGGAGTGGGAATAGACAGGTCCGGATTGTGGGGGGGGGGGGCGCTTCCTCAAGGCGTTGGCTGAAAGATGACGACGGCGGCCAACTGCAGAAGGAGAGTAAGAGACTTACTTATTAGGGTAACTGGGCCTGAGACTCGTTCGACCTTTGAGGAGCAGCTGCTTCATTAATTGGGGGCTCACATGTGGAGGTTTTCCACGAATGGGCAGATGATTACCCCGAATGTGAGAAATGGGAGGTTTGGTAGCGAGCGGTATTGTTAATGTAACCCCGATGAACAAAGGCATCAGAAGGCGCAGCTTCGTCCGACGTCCCGAATCTGAACCAAGGGCCAAGGAGGGATGGAGGGAGTGGCCCGCGGCTCGGAGGCAAGGTAGAGACGGCTAGGAATGACACCTTGGCAGGGGTTCGCTTGGAGAGGCGCGAACCGAGAGTGTGGGAGACCATTTCATGGCGGACAAACCCTTGAGTGGGTGAAAGGGAAGAGAGAGAGAGAGAGAGAGAGAGACAGGTTCGTCGTTGAACCGTTCAGAAGGGGGGCTTGGGGCGGAGTGGTTCGCTTTAGCTGCGTCGCGGATCAGACGGTGGGTTGCGGGGAGCGGCGGTAGGCGGAGCGCTGTGAAGACCAATTTGGCGAATGCCCGGTGTCCCAAGTATGAAGTATGGTGGTGTGTGGTGTGCCAATGTAACCCTTCCAAAGCGGCAGCAAGTCATCGCGAACGCCAGTCGAGCGGCTATATGAACCTTGCACATACAAGTCAGGAAAGGTACAAACTCAGATGCCTTGCGTCTCTTGTCGCCCGTCCCCTTCTCTCGCCTCGCCCCGGCCAGGCTCATGGATCGTCAAAGAACCCACCCTGGCCCCATTTGCCACGGATCTTGGTTTCACTGAAACGTGGGCTTGTCGCAATAGGCAGTTGTCTGCGTATGGGATGCCCTCAAACCCGACAAACTTTGGTTCGCCCGACATGTCACTGCCGCCTCCAAGCGTAAGCTTCCGACGGAAGGGGGGGCCCCAAGCAGCTTGACGGCGCCTCGAGAAAACCCCGACATCAGATGAAGGGGGAGGAGAGAAGGCCACCGACTTGGGGTTCCTCGTCATGATAAAGGGGAGATCCCATCTCGTCTCGAGTCGTGATGCACATCCGCTGCCGCCGCTTCGTTCGATACCCACCTCGCGTAAAGTCCCGACGCCCAGTGCCGCCCCGCGGGTGAGGATGATCATGAACGCCAGTTCGAGATCTGCCGAGTCGGCCTTCCATCTCCACTTGCCGCCCACGCCAACATCACCTTTCTCTTCTGCCCGTCATCCCGTCTCTGCTCATCCTGCCTTGATCCCCACGACTGCGTCGCGAGGTTTTGCATGTCGCGCAGCGAGAGGACTGCCAGTCACGCCTCCTGACTCGCCAATGGCATCAAACAACGACGCGGGTCTCTTGGGGTATCCCATTGCAGAACGCCACCTCCTGAGCCTCGGAATTCATGAGGCCATCCTCATCATGCTGCGTCGTATGGGTGTACCAGTTCCAGAGCCCGTGGGGTACGAACCACCATCACCACATCCGCCTTCCGCGGCGACCAATAGCGTCAGCAGCAACACCCTTGTCTCCTACCAAGAGTCCGGTCATGATGGTATATCCCTCTTCTGGCCGCCCGCTTCCTCACAGCTTGCACCAGAAATGAGCAGGACGCACACTCTCATGACATCCCACGAACCCCGGCATGACCCTCACAGAGGCCTGGCCCAGCATGACGGCTCAGCAGAAGCAATTCGTCCGAGAGCAGCTGGCCTCCATTTTCCGCGAAGTGCGTAGCATACGGCCGTCGCCAGACCATATTTGGCTACCATATAGCTTCCCTGTCCTGCCACTGCGGGACCGCTTTTGGCTACGGCAGACGACGAACCAACCCCTACACGAATTTGACCCCAGAAACCCTGAGTTCTGTCAGCGGTACGGCCCCTTTTCATCTCACGAGAGCTTCGTCGACGCTCTCGTTGAGAGGATCGCCGCCGTCGCATCGTTTGCACTCGATGAGGAGGAGGAGGCCGAGGTCATTGACGTGGTGATGCAGCTGAAAAGATCAAGGGGAGGCGACTTCGTGTTCACGCACGGCAACTTTTGCACCGACAACGTCATCGTGGGCCCTGATGGGCACGTTTTGGCCCTGTTGGACTGGTCGCAGGCAGGCTTCTATCCGAGGTACTGGGAGTGGGTTAAGGCAAGGCTTGCGGCGCGCCAGCATAGTGAGGAATGTGACAATATCTTCATTTCTGAGGATGGTTTGGATGTTATCGAGCCTGGTGTCAGTTGGGAGGATGAGCTCTGGAGCGTAGAGGCTGGTTTCGATGTAATCTGGTAATGTCTGTTATGATGGTTCGCGCTGGTTGAGAAGGGCATAAGCAGGACGAGACATGGGAGGTTTTTTTTTTGCTCTATCTGAGCATCAGTTCCTCGAGAACGATGGGTGCTTTCCGATTTACTGTTTTCTTCTTCATGTGTATTATTCTTTTCTGGTTATTCTTCGTGATGTGGTTGTCTCAAGTTGCTGGACATCTGTATGCTGATTATGACAATGGAGTCTTCTCTGCTTTCCCTTTTTATTGTTGGGACAAACTTGTTATACGGGAGACAATCGTTGACACTGCCTCCGCCTTGCCTTAAAAGCTCATACCCTCGTGATGTATCACCACATTGAGGAGTTCGTCTCTTAAGCTATGCCTCCCGAGCCCAGAGCTCAGCCTACCTAGGGTACAGCAATGGCATCGCAGAGCTTCTTCCTCCGTCAACATCAACTCGGCGCAAGGACGCAAGAATGCTGTTCAAGGCAAGTGACCGACTTGGGAAGAGCTCAACAAGGCTACCGGCCTTTGGTTATTCGCAGATTGGAGGAGCTTGACAAGAAGCTAATTTGATATGTTGCGCTTGAAAGCATGTTAACACAGAGCCTCATCAGAGACAAGCAAGCCACAGGGCCAAGTAGGCAGCTCAATGGATCCCCAAACGCGGTATCATCGCACTAGAGAAGGGCATCATCCATGCTGAGCTATGTGAGAGTGGATTTAAGCTTTGGCAGGACCCCACCGCACTTCCTTACCCTTAGAAAGGGATCCAGAGCAGCGGTATGAGTGAACTCAATGTGGCGCAGCAACACCAAAAACATGTTTCAGTGTAGGAAACACCGTATGAAGTCGCAGGAGGCATGCTAGTTCATGCGCCGGTTGGCGAGGCTTGGCCAATCATGTCATATTGTTAAGACGGGTATCGCTCGTGCGGGCTAGCGAGACCGACAGCCAAATTCAAAGCAGTCAAAACTGGTGTTGCCAGGGCAGACCGCTCAAGAACGCTATTACGGGCCTTCACTGCCACGAGTGAACTCCAGGAAAATATCTCTCACCGAGACCGTATCTCCATCTAAGGCCTTACGCAGATGGACGAAGCTAGTGAACCAAGTACGGGCTGTGACGTTGTAGTAAGCTCGGGGCTAAGAGATCAGCAGAATCAATGTAGGTCCCAATATCTCAACTACCGAGGGTGCATAAGTTGGACATCCAGGCAGCATTGGGCTGACTGCGGGTTCACTAGCTGCGTGGGTGGCCGGTGTGGTGGGTGTAGCAATGGCCGAAAGAAACAGCACGTCCAATGGACGGCACGATGCTCCGCACTTCCCTCTCAGATTTCTAGACCGGTCAAAAGCATGCGTGCTATGCTTTCCATTCCTCCGATTGAATAAGCGGAGGTTGCTGGAACGCGCCATGTATAAGCCCAGACTTGTTGCGATAGACGGCAGTTCCAGAACGAGAGCTTGTCTTTGGCTTCACATTGGTATTGACCTTGCGCTCCTTGAATCGACAATCACAAGGTAAAGACAGATAATCGGAAATCCGAAGGGACTATTCGGCAGGAAATCGACCTCCCAAGAGTCTGTCAGTTGTTGATATCAGGCGACAGCATGCCGTCATGTTCTGGTGTCAAGCTACGCCTGCGATCCAGTGGTGTAGGAAGCCCCAGCATGTCGAGACCTAGCAGCCTCCACAGTTCGAGTGGCGACTTGTGCTGCCGTCTGTTCAGGTGGCGATTATGGAAGCACCAATCGGTCCAAGAGCGGGTTGACAAACCCATTGGCAGCCATGAAGCTGGACGCATCAGGTGTGTCGCCTCTGGAATGCGGGGAAGAGTCTGGGGAGCATGAGGCGGCTCTTTGACATGGGACTATACCCCGAAGTAATTCCCTGAATTCAAAGCCTAGAATAAGCCCAAAAGCGTACCAGTCTGGCCAGTTGCATGAAGTTTGAGCGTCAAGAGCCCGAAGGCCGAAGGGACGCAGAAACGCCATACCATCAGGCTGCCGGCGGGTCAGTATGCTCGCTGCTCTGTCACCAGGCCAATGGAGTCCTGCCACTCCTTTCTGCATTAGAAAAAAAGGTCAGGAGACCTGTCATGCCGGAAGATGAATCATATTACTTCCCATACATCGTGTGCGTTGTGTTTGACTGCCATCAGCTAAGGCCGAACACCGTATGACGGGGTACACAGGTTGGGCATACACACAGCTCGGCAGGTCACAGGATTGTACAGTGCGCTTCTGAGGAGGTCATCGGCTGTATCGGGAATCATTGCTTCTCAAAACTCTGCGGGTGCCGGGGCCCCTTGTCGATGCTTGAAGGATGAAGTCGTTGGCCATTCCAGGCAAAATTGGCCTTCGCTGTGCTTAGGCCATCCGTGATCCGAGGGTGGAGCAGGTACAGTGGATGGCGGGGTTACATGTGCGGGGTATTGAACGTGGTTGCTCCTTCTCCACACGAACCAACAGTGACGACAACACGAGTGACGTGACTGGTGACTGGAGAGGAACGTAGGAGTCTGGTTGAGCACTCAGAGAAGCAACGACAGACTCAATTTTTGCCTTATCAAGGCAACAGGCCAGGCTACCCCCCAGTTCCTGCCGTGACTGCAGTCAGCTGCGAGTCTGTAGAATATTGATGCTGCGAGCTTGTGCTTGATTGCTGGAAGAATTGAAGGTCTGAATAAGGAGGTTTATGAGACTATACTGCGCGTGCAGGAACCTGACTGGTGTCCGCCATCAAAAGCAATCAATTTGGCTGCACCGTGCGGTAGCCATGACGATATGTTCAGAGCCTGGGCCTGCTTCCCTCAATCAAGTACCTTCCAGATACGCAGTGCGCAGCAAGTAGGATGCTTTGCGTGGCAGGCATCATCTATCTACTGTACAGAGTGCGCCTACTTTCCCACCACATCAGGCGGAAGTCTCCACCATAAGTGGATGATGAGGTGCCTAGACTGGCACAGATGCGGCGAGGCTTGCATGAGCACGTGAATAACGAAGAGGCAAGCACGAAGAATGGCGAGAAGCAGCACCGTGGCCAGGATTCAGACGAGGTTCTCCAGCTTTTCACGATCTTCTGTAGACCCGGCTATCTGTACTGTATTTGCACACCAGTCTTCGGGTAAGAGCAATGTGCCAAGCGCTTTCTCAACCCTGAGCAGCTACCTCCGGGCCTGGACGATCCTACCTGGTAAGACCACATCAGGCAAATGGTCTGTGCGGCCTCTATCCAGCTGTTCCGAAGACTACAAAGCGCCCATGACATTGGACCAAGGAACGAACGTCTTTGCTTGCAACAACACCATTTCCTTCATTGATACCATCATCGCCCCCAGCGCTCCCTCCGCCCCGCCCCCGCGCTCTCCTCCCTTGTCCCTTTTCTGGATCCATCAGCGTGCAGCCATAGATTGCAGTTTTGCTTCCATCACCTCGCTACTGGGCCCCCCACCACCACTACCACAGCCTTCACCGACGACAGCCTCTGGAGCCGCTACTCGAGCGCACGACGACCAGAAGGGTGACGAGGTGGACGGCCATTCGTTCGCCTCCTCCGCCGCCCGCCACACGTGTCCCCTTTATCTGCATCCCGACACACGCCTGAACAGAGCCCCGGTCGCCCTCTTGATCACCGGACACACCACAGTCCCCCTCTCGCACGTCTACCTGCCTGTTGCTCGGGATGCAGCCTGGTGGAGTGCAGTGCAGCTGCCGCCTCTCTGGAAGTCCAGACGCCAGCGACCATGATCATGGGGTGGTGAATCCACCAGTCTGCCGTCCTGCCGGTCTGCGACTCGGCCGGCTCGTGCGCTGTTGCCCTGAGGCCTCCGCATTTCTCATCATTGCAGCTTCACAATGCAAACCAAATCCGCGCCAGCACATCAACACGGTGTGACCTGCATACGTCGGAACCAGACTCGCAATATCCAGCAGCGCTGGCCTTCACAGGATCCGTAACAGGACCCCCGGCCCTTGAAGCGACATCAGACGTCTGTTTTTGTCGCCCAAGAGGAGCAAAGTTGACCATGAGGTATCTCGGCCGCTGCGTCATGGCTTGCCCCGTCCTCCATGACCAGGTGCGGCAACATGTCGATCCCTGTAGGTCAGCCATCAGCCCATGCCAGGCTTTCGTAGAGCGGACAGCTCTTCTGACAGGGATACAAAGTACCTACATGTACCTGGGCATAGATTCGTGGGTGAAGTCTTGATCCTGGCTCAGAACATGGGAGAGCGAAAGGAGCAGCAGGCTCAGATCGCGACGGCCGAGACCTGCTTTACTCTACTCTCATTGTCGTATTATGGCGTAGCCGATGCTTTTCAGCTCCATGCATCTCCATCAAACAAGACTTGACTTTCGCGAACTAAACACATCAGACTGGTCAAAGACGGTTGCCACGACTTATCTCGGCGCTTTGGGATATCGCCGCGTCCTCGATCGAGTCAAGAAACCATGTGCTCAGGTCACTCCATCCATAGACAGCTGTTCCCAGGCCTCCGCACTCCCCCAGTTCCCGACGTTTCCAGGCCAGTCAGCGGTCGTCCTGAGCCTGCGAGAGCAACAAGGTTTCCCGGGTGTTTGGAACCATGACCCAAAGAACTCTCCTCGAAGAGGGCTTATCCCTCCTTCATTCCGTTCTTCTTTTCGTACCGTCCAGGCGTTTTCCGATACTCCTCCCCGCGATTCAGACGCCCTCGAGAGTCTGTGACAAAACAATTCCCTGGGCTCGTGCCACACCGAAGGTTGACATCCTGATGTACTATCGATTCCGGAGTGTCTGCAAGTCTCCGCCCCCACGCCATGTCCCGCGAAGTCGATGACATTGGCATAGCTCTAGCAGGGACGTCCATGGAAAAAGTTTCTTCATTGGAACCGCCTCGTTCCCGATGCTTGACCATAGTCTCACACTGTGTGTAGCTGCATTACAACGGCGCTAAGGATTCGTTTTGGACTACCACAAATTGGTCGTCAAATGGTCATATGCAGCCGGATCCCAAGCATATACCTGCAGGTACCTTTCCAGAGACCGAACGGCACCCCTGCCCCTATTCTCGGACTCGTGAGCACTTGACACTTTCTCCCTCTCGGCGAAGCACGAGTGCCTATTGTTCTCTCACGCCACTAGTGTGGGGATATCGGAGACTTTGCCTAGGCTGAACAATGAGTAGGCAAGAAGAAATTGTGCCTGGGTCCAGGTTGAGGCTCACCCGGAGGACATCGCCCACCCGGCAAGTCCCTATAAGTGCCTTGGAACCCCTTCACAGTTTATCGAACCAGGTCCTCGTCTCCATTCCATCCGAAGACAAATTCTGTATCCTTATTTCGTGTACCTCCTGACTGCTCGTGGCTGGCCTCAACAACTGCTGATCCATGGTTTATCTTGGACACACTGCATCTCGTCATACATTCACACTACTTCCAACGCGAATTCTCGCTGCATCTGCCACGCCACCCCGTCACCGATTATTCTGCTCTGTCCACCGACACATCATGGCTCCTCATCACGATGCCTTGTCACCGACTGGCAGTTATACAGCGGGCTTTAACCATTTCTCTTACAGACAAGCACAATCCTCAGAACTCAGAATGGGTGACATCAGCCCTACGGGATCGCAGGCTTCTCTAAGTAGCTCTTACGACAGCTCCTCGCTCGAGCCGGCGGCCCATGCGGTTCGTCCACTGTTACCCGGGGTGTACGTGCCCACCATGTGCTTCTTCGAACCGGAGACAGAAGACCTTGACACGGACACGATAGCTCACCATGCTGTGCGACTTGCACGAGCGGGTGTGACAGGCTTGGCCACACAAGGGTCCAATGGCGAGGCGGTTCATCTAACGCACGCAGAACGCCAGCTAGTCACTGCTACCACGCGACAGGCGCTTGACGATGCGGGTTTCCGTTCCATGCCCATCATAGTGGGATGCGGTAGCCAGAGCACGCGTGAAACTATCCAGTATTGCAAGGAAGCTTGGGCAGTGGGCGGTGACTACGCCCTGGTCCTGCCGCCATCCTATTACGCGTCACTCTTTGCGCCGTCATCGGAGACAGTTTTGGAATACTTCCACAAGGTGGCGGATGCATCGCCGATCCCCATCATCATCTACAACTTTCCCGGTGCTGTGGGAGGCATGGACCTTTCTTCCGATACCATCATCGCGCTCTCCAGCCACCCCAACATCGTAGGCGTCAAGCTCACCTGTGGCAACACGGGAAAACTCAACCGCGTGGCAAACGCGACCCGAAGACTATGCAAGAATTACGATCACGAGCGCCCTGAGTTCCTGGTCTTGGCCGGATCGGCAGATTTCTCTATCCAGTCACTCGTCGCGGGGGGCCACGGCATCCTGGCGGGACTAGCCAACATTGCACCCAGGGCCTGCATCCGGACCATCGAGCTCTTCCGAGCGGGAAAGGTCGCGGAAGCGCAGAAGTTCCAGGACGTCGTGTCCCAAGGCGACTGGACAGCGATCCAAGGTGGTGTCGTGGGTGTCAAGGCCGGATTACAGGCCTGGATGGGTTACGGAGGCTCCGCTCGTAGTCCGCTGCCAAAGCCGACTGTGGAGCAGACAAAGAGGTGGCAGAGTGGCTTCAAGGAGCTGGTGCTCCTCGAGAAGACTCTATGAGGTGGCCGGGACAGAGGTCCCAGGCCCGACGGTCGTTGGGGTTTCTCGGGAGTTTTCCACCGAACAACGTACGAAGATGCGCCTGGCGTGTCTTGGGTTGGAACCAGATCAAAATGGCGTTCCACAGTGCATTGGCACTTGAAAAGCAATATCTTCTCGATGTGTGTGTGTTCAGAGATTTAGGCTTATCGTACGACAGTGTGGTTTGTGTTTCGTTCAAGGGCGGGCGTCCGGCGTCTACTATGAAGGCGGGTTGTCACAACGCTTCTGTTGTCCCATGACAGGAGTCACGAGGCACCGAAGAAGCAAAAGGGATCGCGTAGCATCAACGTCTCCCAAGGCAAAGTCCACAGCGTGGTCGGTAGTGAGGTCGTTGGTGGAGGCTTGTCCAAAAAAGAAAGGCATGTGTGAGACGAGGCCGACTGGAAGTCATGTAGTTGTGGACTATAAGTGAGCAATACGAATACTTGTCGCCGAAGCCCTCCGCGCCTCGTAACACGGCATGCGCAGCCGACACGCCGAACTGCATATGTGGGAAGAGGAAGGCTACGCATGTAGCTGACCTTTTGGTACGGCACCAGAGATGTAAGATGACTGTTGCGGCTCGGTGGTTCAATTCGGGGCCGTCGGTGGTGGGTGACTCAGCTGGTGGCTGGCTCCTGCCAGGCTGCTCAGGTGCCTAGGTACCTAGGTCCCAGCTAGGGAGGTACCTTGATGTTGTAGCTCATGGCACCTACCTGTGTTCCTTGGGTCAAGAACAACAACAGTCGTGGTTTCAACGACGCCTCTCGTCCCAGAGATGCGCATCTTCCCAAACAAAGCTCGCCCTGCGTGGGTAGCTGCATCGCATGGCCCGCGTGGCATGTTTGTCTGTTCGCAATGACGACGCTGTACCGCCATGGGGACGCCCTTTGCTACAACTCGTCCCATATTTTGTTTTGTCCAACGGGGCCGGCCAAGGCTCTCTCTCTGGTCCTCCCACGCGGGTCGCTCATCTGATCCATCGCCACTTGGGCTAGTAGCGACTGAAGAAGGAAAAGCAATACTGACTGAACCGGTGGTCTGTTTCTTATTTTCGACCCCTTTTGATTGCCCCTGGCCAAATGTCGACATCCGCCGCCTCTCCAGAACCAGTGCCTCTCCAGAAGCAGTGCTACTGACTGCCGCAGATCCGCCCATACCCTGCCAATCTCGCGACGAAATACGCACGACGACAAGGCCCGCCTACAGTGCACTGCGCTAGGTGGATGGACACCATGTCATGTCATGGCCCAGTCGATCGTAATGAGTGAGACGTCAGGAGAGCCTGCGGCGGTGAACGTTGTTCGCCAGGACGCTATTACGCCTGCTTGTCCCTGACTACCCCCCCGGGCTGATCGGCAGCCTGCAGGACGATAGAACCTCCCGTCTGGTGGGACGGCAGCTCTTTTTTTGGCGCTTATCTGCGTCACAGCCCACACACGTCGTGTCCCTGGGAGCTGCCTTGGGCCCTACCCAGCCGGCTCCCTCCTCTTTACCAGTCTTCTACACGTCTGATCGACATTTGCCCAATTGGCAGCACCAATGCTCAACGAGGCCACATAATCCGAAAAGGGAAAAAGATGGGTGGGGTGCAGATCTCTTTCGTCCTGCCCTGACCAGGGGAAGGGGCTGCTGATCCAGTGGCAGGGCAGCATGAAGACTTTCCCAGTGGAGGGCGAGAGACGCCCCTTACTATGATGCAGCTGCCATGTGTGTTTTCTGATCCCTCCGACATGTCAATGACCTCCATCCACAGCTCGCTCTCACCCTTCAGGCGGAACGAACGGCTTGCTGGGAGTCCAACCAGCAAACAGGGAATCAACTGGCCGAGCTGGGCTGCCCCTGACGAGTGTGATGAGGGGGATATTGATGGTTGATTCTGGGACTAGTACCAGTGCCGGGGTTCCCGTTTTCGTTCGGATTCCCACCAGCCAGCCAGCCGGTCGTCGTACTGTGCGTGGGATCGTTCATCGACAAACCAATCTCGGCCGAGCGACCAACGCCAACGCAGTGCTGCTGCCGGCTTCTGATCGCCTCAACAGAAAGCTGGGGGACATCGGGTGTTGTTTGAACCGTCGTCCCGCAGCCCCATATGCGACCCTCTGCGCCCCAGGTACGCACATACCTATGCACACATGCTATGTCCCCATGGCCACAAGGTTGGTGGAGCTGTCACCATGGGTCAGGTGGAAACTGGAAGCTCAAGGGAGGGGCTTGGTAGGCAAGACGAAACAGCCGAAGGGACAATGGCCTTTAGTGAGATGATCGTAGACCATGAGTTGCGCGTGTGTCTCGGCGGTGCTGGCCGCCTCCTCTCGAACATATAACCCTGAGGGCGTCCCCCCCGTCCCCCTTCTCGACTCTCCCCGCGGGCAGCAGCACATGGGCTATCGTCTCCTACACTCTTTTGCATCCGACCCACTGACGCAACCATGCTTCTCCCCTCCTTCACGGCGCTCTGCGCCCTTGCCACCATCCCTTGGGTGGACGCGCGGACAGATTATCCCGTGGTGGGCGTCAAGTCTGGCATCAACCCCCTCACGGGAGAGACACCTGCAAGGAGGAATATCAGTGCCCTCTACGAAGAGGCTGGCCCGCAGTGGTAAGTGAGACACGGGTTTCTGAGAGGTAAACGACCTGCATACGCTAACCCAACCTCCAGGGACCTTTACGTCGACGCACTGAAAGCCATGCAACGAACCAACGAGACGGACCCCCTCTCCTATTTTCAAATTGCCAGTCAGTAGCACCGAGAAACCTGTAAAATGGCGCCAACCATGTTCGTTGCTGACGCTCACAAGGTATCCATGGGCAGCCATACGGGCCTTGGCCACCAGGCGCTGCTCAGACGGGAGCTCAGCAAGGATACTGCCCTCATAATGTGAGTTTCATTGTGCAATAAACTCTTAAAGTTTGATCTAACGCAAATGATAGGAGGCTTTGTTCGGGACGTGGCATCGCGCCTACTTGAGCCTTTATGAGGTCGGCTACTACCCTGCCAGTTGATACGCGAGATTAGCACTGACGCGACGCAGCAAACTCTCGTCAAGCACGCCCAGGAAATCGCCCAGACGTATCCCCCTAGGTACAGAAGGCAATACACAGAAGCTGCTGATCGGCTGCGTGCTGCCTGGTGGGACTGGGCGTCTGACTCTCGCGTTCCTCCCGTTACCACGCAAAAGACCGTCGTCATCAATAGACCTTACGGAGACGGTGTGCGCCCCCTGAGAGTACTCAACCCGTTCTACACCTACAAGTATCCCCAGTCGGCACAAGACGGGGCCTTTGGCAGGTTCAGCGGCGTAGGCAACACGAAGCGGTGCACGCAACAGGGCAACAGCTTTCCCAAGTCGGCAAACGAGCTGCTGTCAAAGATCTCGCTCAAGAGTCAAGTGGTAAGGACCGTCGATTTGGACGAGACGATGCTGCTGGCTAACAGAGTGGAAAGTATACTGCCCTCAGCCGTGCCAAGTCATGGTCGGAAATCAGCACCTCGGCCAACGGCGGCTCCAGCATTGAAGGCCCTCACGGATCGATTCACATACGCGCCGCCTGCGGGCTTGACTTTGTCTACCTTGAGACATCTGGATTTGAACCCTTGTTGTATGTCCCTCGCTGACGATACGCCTCGGCCGCATGCCGCATGCCACCTTCGTCGGAACACTAACAGCAGAGCAGCATGCTCCACCATGTGAACGTCGACCGGTTCCTTGCCTTCTGGCAGGTCCTCCATTACGAGAACGGGAAGATCGAATTTAACTACAAGACTGACGGTCTTTATGCCACGCCAAAAGGTACTACTGTCACAGCCAAGTCTCCCCTTCGGCCCTTTGAGAACGAGCGCGGTCCCCTGACCAGCGAGGACATGACCAACATCGGCGACTGGGGCTATACGTACGAACCCATCGAGTTTTGGAGGCAGAGCCCTGCAGAACAGAAGCGCGTGGTCACCCAATACGTCAACAAGTGGTACGGTCCCCAGCGCCAGGTGACGGCTCCCCGCGCTGTGAAGGCTAGGGGTGTCGCCGAGCCTCAGTATTACGCCAACCTCGAAGTTGAGAGGTCAGAGCTCGCCCTGCCCGCCATGGTGGATCTGTACGTCAAGGGACGCCATGCCGGCTCCTTTGCCCTGCTTGGCATGCCCATGCACGGCAAGAGTTACGAAGAGATTCCGCTGCAGCAGGCCATTCAAGACGCGGCGTTTTCCCTGAACATCACATCCGCACTGGGCATGCGTGAGGTCCTCAACCATCACCTCGAAGCTCGCATCACAAAGGTTCGTCACGTATTCGGCCACCTGGCGCCGTTGAAACCGCCAGCTAACATGGCTGCAGCCCGACGGGACCTTGATCCCGCTCGAGACGGTACCTAGCCTCAAGATCGACCTCGAAGAGGTCCAAGTCGCCGCGCCCGAGACGGACGAGGAGCTTCCCCAGTTCGGGCGCGCCGACATTCGGCCAGCTCGTGTCAAGGCGCTTACCAAGGAGGTCGTCGAGGTTCTTGTCACGGTTCACGTGCCGTGCCCAACAGAGACGCCCTCATACGGAGTTCTCTGAGCGCTGAGGTTGTGGAGGTGGAGCTTTGTTCATACGCGTTGCTTGGGTTGTGACATGCACATTATGTTCTCTGCATATTCATCACTTCTTCCTCTCATTTGTCTGTCCTACGACTCCTCGACGGAGGATCCCCAGGGGAGGTTTGTATTCAAGGGCATTTACTCTTTATCCGGGGCTGGATGACTCGCACGCCAGAACGATAATCATTATTATCTCTGCTTCTCTTTGATCGATGGTTGCTGCTAAAAGCGACGCTTGATACCAGGTTGATGCTTTAGGTCCCTCCCCTCCTTTCCGAGACTTAGATACCCGCGTCCCACGATGCTTGAACCGCTTGACGTTCGCGAAGTGAAACTGGCACTGTTGCACAAAAGGGCAGCGGGGGCGGGGAGGCCGCCTTGTTCTGGGTCCCGCATTGTGACACCATTTCGCAAGTCCCGTCGGCGGTGCCGCGGCGACGAAAGGCCCGATGACAGTGGGCGCGGGTGCAATGCGATGTCTCCGGTGGCATGTCCCGCAGGGCCGTCGTCTAAACTGACGTCGGCGGCATCTCCGAGCGGGTATCGGCCCCCCACCCCCTGTGTCTACTATGCAAGCAATCCATCTCCCCAAGCCGTATGGCCAAAGACTACAGAGCCTACAGCAGACACAGCAGCCGGGCGTGCTGAGAGACAGAGAGAGGGAGGGCGCTGCTCAAGAGGCACCGGTCCGCCGGCCGACGACCCACACGCCCGCGGCACCGACCTGCAGGAGCAGCGCGCAGACGGCAAAGACACGGCCCGCGGCGTCGGCGGACCCCTCGCCCATGAGCTGCAGGCTCAGCACGACGAAGACGTTGAGCGGCACGCGCAGGGCGGCGTAGGCGCGGCCGCGGACGGCGTCGGGGACGAGGGCGTTTTTGAGCGTCGCCTGGGCGGGGAAGTAGGCGCCGACGACGGCCTCGAAGGCGCAGAAGAGCCAGAAGGCGGGCTGCGGGCCCGCGGGGCGGGAGGCGAGGGCGTGCAGGAGGAGCGAGGCCGTCGCCAGCAGCAGGGCGAGCAGTGTGGGCGGGGCCAGGTGGGCGGTCAGGCGTGGATAGGCGAGGGACGAGAGCAGGGTCGCCGACATGAAGGAGGCGAAGATGAGGCCGTAGGGGAGGGGTGCTGGAGAGGATGCGGACGAGGCGGCGGCGGATTCCAGGACGGGCGCCCAGAGGACGACGAAGAGGTACATGGAGCCCTCGAAGGCTGTGGAGGCCACGGCCAGGGCGAGCATGCCGGGCGTGGTGAGGGTGTTCCACAGGGACACAGTCGCCGTCGTCTCCTGCTTTTTCGCGTCGGACGTGGAGGGCGTCGCTGTGGCGCCGTAGTTCTCGTCCTGGTTCTGTTTAGCTGCAGTGCCCAGTTTCAGGACCTCAGTCCGGCATGCCGAGGATGGACGCGAAGACGACCTACCCATGCCACGAGCATGCACACGGCTGCCACGCCGACGAGGAGGGCGCTCGCGCCAAACGGCGCCCTCGACGTCCCGACGAGCCCGACGAGCCACTCGCTCGCGAGGCCGCTGACAATGGCCACGACGCTGTTGACGGTACTCATGAGCCCAAACGTCGCCGAGAGATCGCCGCCCCCCGCCACGCTCTGGGCCCTCTCGCCCCCGCGCCGCCCGTGCCTCTGCCTCGTCACGTCAGCCACCATCCACGTCTCAAAGACGCTGAACAGCAGACTCGTCGCCAGCCCGCCGAGCGCCCGGCCGACGAACAGCAGCGCGACGCGCATCGGCGCCCGGCCGCCAGCCGACCCGCGGTGGGGCGGCCCCGGGCGCCGGGTAGGCCGTCAGCAGACTCGAGGACGCCGAGGCGAGGCAGAAGACGAGGCAGGCGGCGCGGGCGGCCGTGGGCGTCGGCGAGGGCGCCGATGAAGGGCGCCGAGAGGGCGCCGGCGAGGAAGCCCGTCGTGAAGAGGGCGGGGACCAGGTGCGGCGGCAGGGCGTGCTCGTCGCGGTAGAGGCTGTAGAGGAAGGGGCCCTGGAGCCAGTCGGAGGCCATGACGAGGGCGTAGACGAGGAAGAAGGAGGTCTGGGACGACGACGGGCTTTCTGCCCTTGCCCTCGATGCGGCATTGTTGCTGCTGTCTGCCTTTGCCTTTGATGTGGTCGTGGTGTTGGCGGCGGGAGGCCTGGTCTTGGTCTTGGCGGAGGGGCGCGTCGCGACGAGTACGCCGCAGGCTAGGAGGAGGGCGGCGAGGTTGAGCTGGTATGTGTCTAGCATGGTTGTTGCGGGATGTGAATGAAAAACGAGGTTGGGGGGGATGAGCGCGTGGCCGTGGTCGTGATCATGGCGAGAGACAAAGTGTCGTCTTGGGGTCGTGGTCGTGGTGCACGGCGAGTTTCACCACGACTCCTGGCGCCGTGTCCCCCGGCCGCGTTTGGACCCCTGCACGGACAAGTTGACATGATGATGCAGTGCAGAGACGCAACGAACAAACTCAATCGGAGTACCTATATAGTGATGCAAACTATAGTCCACGCCGGGGTATCGTCATCATCGCAGGTATAAAAAAAAAGACCCCCCAAAAAAAAACAGCGTGTGTGCTCATGTACAAGCAGCGAACAACTGCGCCCCCCCGTGCCTCTCCCTCAGTGACCTTGCTTTCCGTTCTGCGCTTCCATGACACTGCCGTCACTGGCGTCGCCCTCTTTTTCCGCCTTGGCCTTTTCCTTGCTCTCGGCCTTGGCCTTTTTGTACTTTTGCCACTTCTTCTGCGACCAGCGGTGGCAGCGCCACACGAGGAAGACGAGAATGGTGGACGGCAGCGTAAAGGCCCAGAAGATCCAGAACTCTTCCTTGGCCAGGTTGGGCAGGGACTCGATGGAGAAGATGGCGGCGAAGAAGGCGCCGGGGAGGAACAGCATGGTCATCATGGCGATGGAGCGCATGGCCGAGCTGTCCTTGCGCGCGGCTTCGGCGAGCTCGGCACCGAGGCGGGCGTCCTCGTGGGTCATCATGCTGCGGATCTGGTAGGCGGTCAGCGCGCTGTCCCCTGCTGGAGAAGTAACAGAGAGAGAGAGAGAGAGAGAGAGAGAGACAGGGAGAAACGCACAACGCTGGACTGGCAGCCGGCGCGAGTCTCGAGGTAGCGCAGGGACGGCGTCAGGTCGCTCGTGAGCTTCTTCAGAGGCGGCACCTGGGGGCTCAGGGTCGCAAAGGCGAGGTTCCAGGGGGTCGCGAGGTCCGAGGGCGCGAGGTCGCGCCACTTGGACACGAGGCCGGGCTGCTCGAGGTACTGGGCCATGTCCTTAATGTAGGCGTCGTGGCGGACGAGGTTCGCAATGTGGACCTGCGTGTTGGCGACGTTCTGGGCGGCCCGCGACAGCTTATCGATCGTGGGCTGGGTGTAGCCCTGGTTGTCCATGGCGATGGGTCCGTTGCCGGGCCCATGCCCCGTCAGCGTCTCGACGCTGCGCAGGTCGGTGACGATGGTGTGGATGGCGTACTGCGACATGCGGCAGAGGTTGATGAAGACGACGAAGAGGAGGAAGAAGGGCGAGTGGATGCAGCGGCTGTACAGGTTGAGCGTCTTCTGGATGCTCGTCAGAGCCAGCGTGCCGTGGAGGAGCACGGGCGTGTTGCGCAGCAGCAGGATGGCGTGCGTCTTCATGGTGGCGGGGTTGAAGGACCAGGCGAGCGCAAAGACGTAGGTGCCAATGTAGAAGCTGTAGGTCCCGCGATAGGGCTCGTCGTAGTGGTGGAAGCCGTAGCTGCTGTAGGCGATCTGCTGCAGGATGATGGGATCGATGTCGAAGTCGTCAAAGAGCTCGAGGAATCGTTCCTTGGCCATGTCAATGTCATCGTCGCCGCCGCGGTCGATGACGACGAGCTGCAGAGACGGAGAGATGTGTGCGGGCGCCGATGAAGGCGTTGTTGCGGGTGCGGGTGAAGGCAAAGGCGAAGGCGAAGGCGAAGACGCGGTTGCCGGTGCCGGGGCCGGGGCAGCGAGGTCTGTCTTCAACTTGGTTTCGGAAATCTTGCCCATGTCGTTGAACTGGGGAACACCGTCGTTGTCACATTCAATCTTGATGAGACGGACGTCAAAATGCTTGCATGGCACGGGTGGCTTCTTGAACTTGGCCGAGTCCTTGAAGGCGTCGGGTGACAGGCGGCGGAGGACGTCCATGGCGGCGGGTGCTGCTGGTGCTGCCGCTGCTGGTGCTGCCGCTGCTGGTGCTGCTGGCGTTTGGCTGTCGAACGAGGTAGTCGATCAGATGCTTGACGTCGTGTGCAGATCGTGTTGGCTTGCTGCTGGTCCAGCAGGGGATGCGAACAACCCTGGGCCGTCTGTCATCTTTATGCGCTGGGTGTGACAGCCTCGGACAGGGGACGAAGCGGCTCTGCATCGGTCACTCACACAAACCCCCCCCAGGCTGGCCCCCAACTGTGCAGATTCCGAAGCCGAAAAAAAGAGGCGCCCAGCTGAATCCAGCCTCACGGCGCCAGGGTTGCCCATTGGGTTGTGTTGATGGTGGTGAGGGGTGGTCACATTGCATCGAGGACGAGCCCAGGGTCGGTCGAGCCAAGGGTCGAGGTGTGTGTGTGTGTGGGAAGCGCGGGAGGCACAGACCGCGGACCAGCGAGGGGCCGCTATTATGACAGGGTGCATCCCCTAGAAGCAATACCTACCTAGGTACAGGAAGGTACCTAAGATAGGCACATTAGGGTAGGTAAGGTAGGTAGGCATAAGGTACCTTGGGAATACCATACCCTATAGGCCCCCAAGGTAGGTACCTTGGCTAAAGGCCCTTGATCCACCTGGCTATGTAGGTCCTTAGCAAGCCTAGGTAGCCACCAGGTAGGGATGTACTAACTATCTACAAGGCTCTAGCACTGCCCCGCTGCACCTTGCGCGCGCCACATCCATACGTCACAGTACCTCTTGCCTTTTTCCACTCGACCACCGCCAACCGTTCACGATCCTGTCATGAGTGAGGCTCTTCACGACCGACCCTTGCCATGCCATGAGCCGCCGACCCGTCACTGTCGATTGAGCACGCATCTATCGGCCATTTGGTGACCACTGCTGTCTGTCAACTCTGACCACCCGCGACTGCATCCACACACACACACACACACACACACGCATACACACACATACCCTCGCCCATCATGCAGGGCTTCAACATGGGCCGCTACGTGCCCCCCGACCTCGAAGGCACCGTCTCCGGCAACGCCCTCCACGCCAAGCTGCCGCCGGGCCGCTCCGCCGCCAAGCCCGGCGTCCAGACGGTCCGCTTCGAGATGCCCTTCGCCATCTGGTGCTCGACCTGCCCGAAGCCCACCATCATCGGCCAGGGCGTGCGCTTCAACGCCGAGAAGCGCCGCACCGGCGCCTACCACTCAACCCCGATCTGGACCTTCCGCATGCGCCACGCTGCCTGCGCGGCACCCATCGAGATGGCCACCGACCCCCGGAACACGGCCCTACGTCGTCGTCGCCGGCGCCGCGAAGCGCGACACGGGGCCCGCCGCCCGTGACGGCGACCTCGTCGTCATGACCGACGAGGAGAGAGGGCCGCCCTGCGCGCCAGCGCCTTTGCGAGCCTCGAGAAGACGATCGAGGACCGCGAGGCCCGTCGCCGCGGCGACGGACCGCATCGACGACCTCGAGGACGTGGCGCGCCGCCAGTGGCAGGACCCCTATGCGCGCAACCGGGCGCTGCGCCGCACGTTCCGCGTCGGCCGCCGGGAGAGGGAGCGCCAGGCGGGTGTGGACGACGGCGTGCGCGCGCGCATCGGGTTCGACTTGGACCTGCTGCCCGCCACCGAGGCTGATGCGACGAGGGCTGCCCTCGTCGAGTTTGGGCACCACAACGATGACGACGCGGGGCAGCGTGCCGCAGGGCATTGGCGAAGCCTTCTGGTCGTCAAAGCCCGCGGAGACGGCGAGAAGGAGAAGAACAAATCAACAACAGGGCCCCCGCCGGCGGCACGGCGGCGGCGGCGACGACGCCAAAGAGCAAGCTGCTCGCTTCCCAGCGAAGAGCAGGCTTCGTGTCAGAGCTTGTCGGCAACACGCGCATGGCCACCGATCCCTTCCTGGTGGAGGCCAAAATGTCGAGTTCATCAACCAAGATCAAAGGCCTGATTCCAGGGATCAAGCGCAAGAGAGAGGCTGCGGAAGAAGCGGACGCAGAACACCCGACGCGCGAACCGACACAGCACGACACAACACCATCACGACAGGACACGGCACCACCAACGGGGTTGGTAGCCTATGACTCGGAATCGGATTGAGAAACGGCTCACATCCCAGGGACAAATTGCATGAGACGGCGGCGTTATTTTTCACATGTTTGCTTTCACGTCAAGATACCCCGGGTTGGCACTGATTTGGTATGGAAGAACCATCAACCAATAGCCATGATATGCAACTTGATCTCATGCTTCTTCGCCCTTCATCTGAACACGAATGGTAAAGTCAATCATTCCCTAAACCTAAAGGCCGCCTCATCCAGGGGGCATCCATGTATGACCTATTCAACGAATATCCCAAAAAGCACGGAAAGCAATCCAAACACACCCTACACAGTCCGGTCATGGAGTCGAGGGCCCTGCGCTTCGATCCTCTGCATAAAAACTCCCCATCATTTCAAAACGCCCCGTAGGCAAGTACTCCGCGAGCAGCAAGTGGCCCGAAAGGCAAACAAGAAGAAGAAAAAGCTCGCTTGACCTGGCGACGGATGGATTTTTAGACACGGCTCGAAAGGATCAGTGCCACTGGCTGTCGTAGCCCCGCTGGTTCGGCCAAGCGGCAAGGAGGCAAGAGAACAATCAAACATCCATCCTACCAGCGGGCTGGTCGTCGTCGTCATCGCCGAAGCTGCCTACCGAAGACATATCGTCATCGTCTTCGCTTTCTGCGCCAGCCTCGTTTGCTGCGTCCTTGCTCGCGTACTTTTGCACGTATTCTGTGGTCCATCATCAGCACATCATTGCCTTCTTATGACCGTCTCGGGCATCACACACCCTTGACCTTGACGTCGTAGCTCTTAGGCTCCCTGATCATCAGGGCGGCCGCCTCGCCGTTGAGCGGATCGGTGGGGTTCGGGTATCGCAGAAGCTGAGGGAGGAAGACCTCGAAGATGTTGATCATATCGAACATTGGCGACCAGGTCTGGTTGATGACGTCCAGGCACACGGAGCCCGACCTGCGAAGAGGTCCGCGTCAGTCTTTCATACGTCCTGTTTGTTCCATTGGCTTCCTGCTCTTCTGTAGGCCAACTCACAGCTCGTCAATATTGGGATGGAAGATTCGGTTGACGAAGCCGATGCTTGGAGATTTGTAGGGGTAGTTGTCGGGGAGCTCAACGTGAACTTTCCAATTGCCGCCTTCGAAGGGTGCTGCTCCAGGTCAGCATACAGGTCCGCCATTCCATGTTTGTAGTGTGGTCCGACTGACTCTCCGTGGGGCCCTTGAAGCGGACGTAAAACTCTTGCCTGTGTCGGAGTGATCAGAATGTCGTCGAGCGTACGGTTGGCCGTCGAATCACTGCTTACACTTGGATCGGTTAGCAACGGGTATGGGATGAAGGACGGGATACGAGGGAACTCGGAGACGAACTGTTGTCATTCACAAGCGTGACTTCATAGTCGCTCATGAGCCTAGAGGCAGTGTTAGTTGTACCATGGGGTCAGCCATGACTGAAGAGATCGTACATCCTGCGACATGTTAGCTAGTGGGACTGCTGCACTACGGAACAGCGACACCGTACTTCATGACCTGTTGAATGTATCAGTCAGCAACACTGCGTCCTTCTGGCAACCTTGCGTACAATGTGAGGGAGACGGAGCACATACATCAGTCTCGATTCTGCGGCGCGGGCTACTCATCTTGCTAGATGTTGTGGGTTCTCGCGGTGGGTGACGTTATCAATTCGATGGTTGCGTCGACGGGCTATGAACGTGGTGGAGATATGTGCTTGTTGAGAGATGATTCGCAATGCTTCGACTCGACTGAAAGGCGAAAGGCAGAGGTTGTTGGAGGAAACGGGGTTCAAATCAGGCTGTGCTGTATGCTGGGCTGGGGGGTCAGAGGGCGAGTCACGAGATGATGTAGAAAGGTTGACAAAGAGGGGTGAAGTCGGGTTCCTCCTGGAACCGTCTAAGTTGCAGTCACGCGTGATGATGCAGTGAGGTGGGCAGCACCGGGACGATAAGCTAGGCCGGATGGGTCTGATAAGCCAACGAGCTCCTTGTTGGCGGGGTCCATCCCTGGATCGCCGAGCCGAGTGGGATGCTGGTCCCCTGACGTGTGACGGCGCTTGCCCACTACGACCGACCAGCGTCCTTGTGCCTGCTCTGCTGGAGCCCTTGCACGACTGAACGACTCTGAGGATGCTAAACGCGGGATGCGGTTGTTGCTCAGCTCCGTGCTCCGGGGGTGGGCAATATGTGAATCGGGATGCGACTGCTGCCTGCCTAGGCAGACAGTGAGGAACATCACGACGTGGCGACATTCAGGAAGGGGTTTCGTTGCATATGGGAACCTCAAAAAGGTAAGGTATATGCGTGACGCACATGCCTGAATAGTGCATCAAAAAAGGAGCCTGCTCACCTTGATGTCCTGCAACAAGCATCATGGATTGCCTTTCAATTGTCATGCGCCCCCCGCCTGTCACCTGTCGTGTTGGAGTATTGCGGGTGGGAGAGTTGGGAGCCTAAGGCCCCAGAGACACAGTCGGCATCGTGGGATTCGAACACGGGTGTCGTGGAATATGATGTCTTCGGGCATCAATCGCCCATCCGCAAGTTGAGTTGCAAGACCGAGGAGGAACCTCATGAACAACCAAGCCAAGACAGCACCTCCTGTATTGAGCCAAGTGTAGGAACAGACTTGCCAGATGCGAACGGCCCTTCCCTTCGCAGCATGGGTGCCGAGGTAAATTGCTGACATAACCGAGCTGACCACATACTGGCAACCCTCCGGGCCAGACACACTGCGGCCCATAGTGGGGAAGGGTGCTCCAGGGGGGCCCTGGCTCTTAGTGTTCTGAAATTCCAACACCACAAGACGGTGCAGAGCATGAGCATTTCTACGCAGCATATACCATCATGACCTCGACAATAAAAGAACCTTCCGCACCAAGAACTCACCCGCCCTGATTTTCTCTCCTCATCACAAAATACCGGAAACAAGCGAACTCGAACCCCATTCGGAAGCATCATCTTTTTCTCGGGCTCTGATCATTGCAATTCCCTACTGAGCTGCCATACATTTTTTTCGAGGTACTTTGGTTTGTACCAATGTCGCTCCCATTCAAAAGTACCTTCTTTCGGTCGTGTGCCTCGGCTGCACGAAGCACACGACCACACGTCAACGCCGCGAAGCCCCTTTACGCCGCTGTATCACAACACAACCAGCTGCGGTGGAGTTCTCACTCGCCCATGGGCGCATCATCCGGAATTGCGCGGAAAAAGGTGACCCTAGGCCAGCTCAGGAGTCAGCATCGCAAGGGCGATCCGATCACGGTCATCACGGCACATGACTTCCCAAGTGCTTACGTTGGCGACATCGCGGGCATGGACATGATCCTCGTGGGTGACAGCCTCGCCATGGTCGCCTTGGGGATGGAGGACACAAGCGAGGTGCTCGTCGAGGAGATGCTGTTGCACTGTCGATCGGTCGCACGCGCAACCAAGAGCGCCTTCACCGTGAGTACCTACACGCACTGTCCCCTCCGTGGCAATGACTAACGGCGTCAAGATTGGCGACCTGCCGATGGGCTCATATGAGATCTCGCCGGACCAAGCGCTGGAGACGGCGATTCGCTTCATCAAGCAGGGCCGTATGCAAGGTATCAAGCTCGAAGGCGGCAAGGAGATGGCCCCCACCATTCGCAAGATCACGCAGGCTGGTATCCCCGTACTCGGCCACGTCGGCCTGACTCCACAGCGGCAAAACGCCTTGGGCGGCTTCCGTGTTCAGGGAAAGACGGCGGCGGGAGCGGCGAAGCTCCTGGAGGATGCGCTGGCTGTGCAGGAGGCTGGCGCCTTCGCCATGGTAGTGGAGGCCGTGCCGGCTGAGGTCGCGACGCTTGTGACGCAGAAGCTCTCGGTGCCAACAATAGGCATCGGCGCCGGTAACGGGTGTTCGGGCCAGGTACTGGTGCAAGTTGACATGATTGGCAAC
Source organism: Verticillium alfalfae VaMs.102 (assembly GCF_000150825.1). Taxonomy (NCBI): domain Eukaryota; kingdom Fungi; phylum Ascomycota; class Sordariomycetes; order Glomerellales; family Plectosphaerellaceae; genus Verticillium; species Verticillium alfalfae. The sequence goes on from NW_003315028.1 coordinate 1,125,133, forward strand.
TTCCCTCCAGGTCGCTTCTTGCCTAAATTTGTCAAGAAGTATGGGGATGTCTGGGGCGAGAGTCTCAAGGCGATCGAGGCCTACAAGCGCGAGGTGAAGAGCCGGGAGTACCCGGCGCCGGAGCACACGTATCCTATTTCGAAGGAGGAGCTGGAGGCATTCGAGGCGACGGTCGAGAAGATTTGAGGCCTTTGAGTATCAGCATTGGGTTGAGTCGCGATAAAGCGAGACTGGTTGCATTCTTGGTGTTCGGCGTAGTTGGTGATCTCTTGAGCATGGAGCATTGCATATCATGGAGGCTTGAATTCGGAAAACAAGAATGCAGAGCTCTTGTAGCCCTGGTTTGCTTTCCGTTTCGAGAGTGCTTTCGAGTATCAGCATCAATATGGCAGGTATTAATAGAAATATGAGCAACTATGTTGAGGGCACATGTCTTAGCATACCTGGTTGCATGTGGCGAAGCATATGAGCGACTAGCCAACTTGAGGTGAGAGTTCATCCGAAGGCTGGTGTCATGGAGTAAGAGATCACAAGTTGGTCGCTCATGTCCTTGAAGCAGCCATGCAGGTTCCCAACGACTTCGTCGAGGGAAGGGGCAAAGGCGCTGTTGACATAACAGAAGACACTGTCGGTGCTCTGAACTTTGAGCTTCTTGCGCAAGTGCTGAACGATGTTTTCAAATTTCTGATCGGCGCTGATCTTGAAGACGGAGCGGGGGAGAGATGGGGCACTGCCGATAGGCTTGAAGCTAACGACGACCTTGGCGTTAGGGAAGAGGCCAGCACTGGCGAGGGCGGCCGTGACATCGCGGGGTTGGGCTGTGAGTATGGCGGAGGCCGACATGGTCAAGGGAATGTCGGGCGAGGTGGTGCGATCGGGTATAGGGGAGTCAGGGGGCGAGGCTGGGGGGGACTGCTGCGCCGGAGAAGACATGGTGACGCTCGTGTGGTGATGGCTAGTTGTGGTGTTTCAATCTTGGATGCAACACTTAAGAGGGCTGAATGCCAGCCTTGCAAGGCGTGATGCAGCAGAACGAATAGGTGTGAAGGTCTGCAGATGGTCACTCATGTATTTGAACGGCTAGGTTGATTGTCGTGTTGAGTTGGGATTCGGAAGGTTGGACTAGCCGTGGTTGCCTGATGAGATGAGCCTTTATCGGCGTGACAAGGTATTGTATGTGCCTGACTTCGATCTTGAGTCCAGAGGTTGTGATCCCCACTTGTTAGGGGAGTTCCAGCCGGCGCAGCCAATGAAACCGTGCTAAGGGGTCGCCTCCCTCACAGCTAGGTACCTTAGGCACCCGAGTACCAGAACGGCCCCCTATGAACCTCCAACGTCCCCTGTAAGCCCCCGTAGGTCCGCCGGGGAACGCCAGTCTCTCCTGCCGTATGGCCCAACGGATGGCATGAGCAGCTAGTCAGTCCCTCTTACCTGTGTGCAATTCCCCTGAGCGGCTGACTGGCCAAAGCGAGCAACATCAACGCATCACCAACTGCCACTTGTTGGACCACAAATTGTCTTCATACGCTCGACATGCCTCGCCCGAGTATCAGCCCGACTTTGCCGCAGACAAGGCACGATATGCGCCCTCGATGGCCTCCCTTCTTGGGAATAGCCTGCCTATTTGGCGCACGACCAAGCCATCTGGTGGCGTGCCGGGATATTTTCTTCTCCCTTGCCGTCATCTCTGTGCTGTTGGTTGACCTGAGGCTGCAGTTTAAGGGCCCCGAATGGAGCTTTCCCATCCTCTCGGAGCACTTCTCTCACCGCAAATTCGACTTGCCTCCCTGAGCCCGGTGCTTTGAGCCATCTCACTTCCTTCAAGCGCCTATCGCCTTGCGTACCCCTCGCTCTTTTACTCTCACATGTGCC